>NC_081180.1:55648952-55731452 GCF_029867415.1 Vicia villosa
AATCAAAAAGAGATGGGTTGAAGAAATCCACAGCGTCCTCTGGGCCTACCGAACTACGCCTCATTCGACAACCGGAGAAATCCCTTTTCGACTAACATACGAAATCGAGGCCGTAATACCGATCGAAGTATACGAGCCCACAAGACGAACTGAAGAGCCTCTGGACGAGGAAATGAACGGCGAGGCCGTCAGAGAGGAACTCGACCTGGTCAAAGACGTCCGATCAGGCGCTGCTTGTTGAAAGTATTTGTGGGTAAATATTTTCGGTAATATATCGTATCCACAGGGATTGGTTAATATCACTGCCGTTCTATAGTTGTTTATTTTGAGTTAGGAAAATTGAGTTGGTTTGTTTTATGATTCTAATAATATCAAAAGTAAACAATAAATTAAAAGCGAGTAATGAACTGTTGTTAACGATTAGAGAAATATGTTGAACCTTAGGGTTCATCAACCTATTCCTATACAATTATCAATTAATTCACAATTGAACAATCTTTTGAATCATTATCTTCACTTATCCTCAAATAAGATTCCATGTCTGCAAATCAAATTAGATAACTCTTACCGGTATGAGATTCGATCTCTCCAAATATCAATAACGATAATAGTAATTAAGAACGATAATTATGAAAACTCAATCCCAATTCCATCTCTGCAAATTGGTATTGAATCAATATAGTAACCTAGGGCAAAAGTTAAATCCTTTCTTTCGATCAAAGATTCAACGATAATTTAAGAATAAAAACAAGATTTCTTATTGATAATGAATTCAAACAATTGTTCACAGGAATTAATTAATGGTATTGTATATTCATAGGTTAACTACTACCTTAGATTCAACACGAGGGGTTTAGCTCTCCATAGACATGAAGAACACACAAAGATTAATGGAAGAATTCATCTTCATCAAAGGAATGTCTTCGCTTGATAGAGAATTGGTCTTCAATTGATGATTGTGGCTGCACCTTCAGATTGCTCTCCTAATTTCGCTCTTCCCAAAAAGTTTTTTTTCTCTTGGAAGCTAGGGCTTTTAAATAGAAGTTTTGGGCTTTTAACGCCGAGGCCGCGGCGCGGTATCGGACTGGCGCGGCGCGCTTCAAAACAGAGATATTTTCGCGGCGCGCTCTAGAAACTCTCGCGGCGCGCCCTTTGCAATTTCCATCTTTTTCTTCTGCCTTTGAGACTTCCAGCTCTCTTTCCTCCTCATGTTCTTCTCAAGCTTCAATTCAGCTCTAAACCTGCAACAATAACACCCACAAGTGATTCGATTTGCTTTACGCACGAACTAAACTTGTTCAGTTCAATTCTTAATAAAAACCTATGGATTTATCACATTTTGCATTGGTTTGGAAACTAAATCACTTCTATTAACACATGAATTTACCATTAATTTACTCCTAACAAACTCTCCCCAACTTAGAGTTTTGTTTGTCCATAAACAAAATTACTTACCTCCAGCAAAGTTTACCGACAATCATGCAACAAGTTTTTCAAAAAGTTTTTCTCAAGTGGTTCAATCCAGTAATTAAGTCAAATACTCCTCTTCTACCTCTGCAAACTCAGAATATACACATGAAACAAACTTTGAAAGCAAATTACCTCCAGAAGTTCAAAACACTACACAATTGCTTGAACCAGCACTAATCACTCTTATCAGAAAATATGATGACTCAAAGAGGGGTTAAACACTCATCCAAACAATTAAATCAACAAAAATCCATATCATACGTTCACCAAATTGCTAGCATCAAGTACTGTGGAATCTGAGAATCAGAAGGTCTTTCTATGGTTGTAATGTGGTTTAGATTCAAAGAAAAGAAGATAATCAAGGGTTGTTCCTAATATAGGGAAGCATCCAATTCATAACTTATTTCTTTTTCTCTAAAACTCTAATTCCTTTACCTGTCCATCTTTTTTCATTCATTCGTAGCTTGATTCTTCGTTTTCACTTTTTTTTTTCAACAATCGTTATATTCAAACGTTGTTACTTCTCTTCTTTTTTTTTCAAGCTACGACTTTTTTTTTCTTTCACCGATTACCATAAGTACTTACTCTTCTTTTGACTGTGACTCTCCCCAACTTGGAGATCAACCTGTATTCAGATTATATGAATGCTCCCCTACTTTCTAAAAAGGGTCAAAGAGAAAACACATCACCAAATTTTATGGTTGATGATCCAGAACAAAACTTTTTATTGAGATCAAAACTCACCAGGTATTTTCCTTGGTGCATATTATGATGCTTATCTTGACCTCAGGCTCAAAGAATGGGTAGCAAAAGATCACACTCTCACAGAAGAAATTAAGTTGCATGTTTAGAATAGGCTAAAAGAACTCAGATTCAAACAATTGCCTAAATCACCTTCACAGATTTCCACAAACGATGCAACAATCGGTTTAGCATGATACAAACAAGTCAAAACAATTGATGGTCTCCTGCATATAGTAAACAATGGAAGGCTTTCCTCACAATGGTTAAGGCTAAGTTGATCCAATAAACAATGTACCATAAAGAACTTCTGACAGTATTTACTAACACCTTAAGTTTCATTGCACACATTAAGAGTTTGAGTTTGAAAATTCATACCTGCTTTGTTACTTATTGAAAAAGAGAGTGAAAACTGAATTTTTTTGAACATTCACTCATTACCACTTTCATACATGTTGCTTCATTGTTGATACTTCGCTTGAGATTCTCGTTTTGTTATGGGACTACTTACTCTAACTGGGAGTACATAATTAAATAAAAAAAACAGAAAATTTGAACAATTCAAAAATAAATAGCTCCACCCCCCAAACTTGAACTAAACATTGACCTCAATGTTTCGTAACAAGTCCGAGAGGGTGACTTACAGAGAGTAACGCAATATCAATTGCTGCCTCCTAGCTTTCACCAGACGGGTTCCCTGATTATTTCCTGAAATAAAAGCTAAACAAAACAAAACATTATAAGTGTGGGTTACCTCCCACAAAGTGCTTCGTTTAACGTCGCATGGCTCGACGGTCAGGCTTTCAAGGAACTAAAAATGGTGCATGTTGCTCCACTCTCCCGAAGAAATCTTTTAACCGTTTTCCATTAACGGTTCTCCTCTCTTTTGTCAGTGGATTCTCTACCATAATGGCACCGTTGTCGCATATATCTTTTACTATCAGTGGTCCAGACCATTTTGTTGTTGCCTTACCCGAGAGACATCTTAGTTTTGAGTTGCACAGGAGTACCTCTTGTCCAACTTGGAAGTAGCTCGGAGGTTGATTTTTGTCTTCCTTGGTTGTTCCCTTAGTTGTATCGATTTGGAAGATATCACTCTTGTTCTTAAGATGCTTCTTGGCCTTGAACAGAGTAAACTTTACCTCTTCATCTTGCACCCTTATTTTCATGATCCCTTCATCCAGATCAATCATCATCCGAGCGGTTTTCATGAATGGTCTTCCTAGAATCATAGGTACCTCATGATCTTCTTCCATGTCAACAACCACAAAGTCTACCGGGAAAAAGAATTTGTCTACTTTAATTAGCAGATCCTGAATCACTCCATAGGGTGAAGTGATAGACTTGTCGGCCAATTGTAAAGTCATACTAGTGGGCTTCATCACAATATTCCCTAGCTTCTTGACAATGGATAAAGGGATTAGGTTGATGCTCGACCCCAGATCAATTAACCCATCGCCAGTGAAATTACCTCCAATATTTAATGGTAAGGTTACTCGCCCCGGATCGGATTCCTTTCTTGGATTAGTTCTTTGGATTATAGCACTACACTGAGCATCAAGCACCACAGTTTCTTCATCTGTGCATCCCTTTTTCTTTGTGAACATTTTCTTCATAAATTTAGCATATTTGGGCATTTGCTCTAATGCTTCGGCAAATGGTATGTTTATGTGGAGTTGTTTGAAGATGCTCATAAACCTGGTATATTGCCTGGCATTGTCCTTCTTTGACGGAGCGTGGGGGTATGGTAGATGTTGGCTTGGTATCACAGGGTCTACCTTCTTTTTCTTAGAACTTTTTCTTTTCTCTGTCATCCCTCTTTCTTTCTTGGTCTCATCTATTTCTCTTTCAGCATCTTTGCTCATGGTGCTCACTATGATTTCATTCTCCTCATCTTCCGCAGCCTGATTATTATCCTCTTTCTCGGTATCATTGATTTCAACTTCTTTCTCAGCACCTTTCGGACCGGTTCTAGTCGTCACTGCTTTACAATGCTCTTTAGGATTATCTTGAGTGTTGGCGGAGAATGTTGCATTTGACTGAGTAGCTGCAATTTGTTTAGCCAGTTGCCCTACTTGAGTTTCCAGATTTTTAATTGCAGCTTCCTGGTTCTTCTGATTTGTCATTGACATTTGCATGAATTGATTCATGGTCTCTTCCAACTTAGACTGTCCTCCTTGTTGTTGTGGCGGCAGTTGATTGTATGGTTGAAAAGTTTGTTGTAGGTACCCTTGATTGTTGGGTCTTTGTTGATACCCTTGGTTGTTATTCCTCGGAGGATAATTCTGTTGATATGGCTGATTTTGGTATTGATTCTGCCTTGGTCCTTGAGTGTTGTTCATGTAGTTTACTTCTTCTTCTAGGACTGGTGGACAGAATCCTGTTTGATGATTGCCCTTGCATAATTCACACTTTGCAACCTGATAAGAATTGGATATCCCGTTCAGCTCCTTAAGTTGTTGTGGTAGTTTGGACATTTGTTGTGTCAAAATTTCCACTTGTGAAGTTAGCAATTTATTCTGAGCAAGTAGAGCATCACTGTTGTTCAGCTCCAACACTCCGGGTTTCTTATCTCTTACCGTTCGATCATGGTTGCCTTGACGATCATTTAGAGCCATTCGCTCTATTATCTGAGTAGCTTCCTCAGGTGTTTCGGACATGAGTGAACCACCAGCTGTGGCGTCCAAGAGTGTCTTGTTTGTAGCTGTGAGACCGTTACGGAACATATGGATTTGATCAACGTCTGTAAAACCGTGTCCTTTGCACTTTCTCAACATAGCTTTATACCTTTCCCATGCTTCATTCAAAGATTCATTACTACCTTGAGAAAATACTGCTATTGCTGTTTTTGCTTCGAAGAATCAGTTTTGAGAGTAAAACCTTTCCAGAAATTTTTCTTCTAATGTGTTCCAATTAGTCATCACTGCTTCGGGTTGATCCAGATACCAATCTTTGGCTTTAGATAGTAAAGAGTGTGGGAACAACCTCTTAAACAATGCTTCTTCATCAGCTTGAGCTACACCAGTTGTACATGCTAACTCATATAATCTAGTCAGATGTGTATAAGGGTCTTCGTGGTCCAATCCGGTGAAAGGACTTGCACATATCAACTGGATGATACCGGTCTTCAATTCTGACGTTCGCCCGTTGGCGGCAGTTCTGGCGAACTGCGGATTAAGTCTTGGACTGTTTGCACATGGTCCAGGGGCAGCCATGTTGACAACAGTAGGTTGTATAATAACTTCCGGTTCTTCTTCCGTGAATAGTTCGTGAAAGAAGAGTCCTTCTTGAGACTCGTCAATAGTTTCAAGTTGTTGTGACGATGTCGCGGTTGCGTTGTCTCTTGTTCTTGCTATGTTTGCTCTTCTTCGTGCTTTGCTATTTAACCTCCTAGCGGTCCTTTCGATCTCGGGATCAAAAAGAAGTTGATCGCTAGAAACTTTGTTGCGCATACACGAATTTCTGCACACACTAACAAACGAGTGAAACAACCAAATCAAGAAAATAAAAATTAAAACTCAAAATAAGAACTATTGCAATGCGTGCAATATTGACACCAATCCCCGGCAACGGCGCCAATTTGTTGAAAGTATTTGTGGGTAAATATTTTCGGTAATATATCGTATCCACAGGGATTGGTTAATATCACTGCCGTTCTATAGTTGTTTATTTTGAGTTAGGAAAATTGAGTTGGTTTGTTTTATGATTCTAATAATATCAAAAGTAAACAATAAATTAAAAGCGAGTAATGAACTGTTGTTAACGATTAGAGAAATATGTTGAACCTTAGGGTTCATCAACCTATTCCTATACAATTATCAATTAATTCACAATTGAACAATCTTTTGAATCATTATCTTCACTTATCCTCAAATAAGATTCCATGTCTGCAAATCAAATTAGATAACTCTTACCGGTATGAGATTCGATCTCTCCAAATATCAATAACGATAATAGTAATTAAGAACGATAATTATGAAAACTCAATCTCAATTCCATCTCTGCAAATTGGTATTGAATCAATATAGTAACCTAGGGCAAAAGTTAAATCCTTTCTTTCGATCAAAGATTCAACGATAATTTAAGAATAAAAACAAGATTTCTTATTGATAATGAATTCAAACAATTGTTCACAGGAATTAATTAATGGTATTGTATATTCATAGGTTAACTACTACCTTAGATTCAACACGAGGGGTTTAGCTCTCCATAGACATGAAGAACACACAAAGATTAATGGAAGAATTCATCTTCATCAAAGGAATGTCTTCGCTTGATAGAGAATTGGTCTTCAATTGATGATTGTGGCTGCACCTTCAGATTGCTCTCCTAATTTCGCTCTTCCCAAAAAGTTTTTTTTCTCTTGGAAGCTAGGGCTTTTAAATAGAAGTTTTGGGCTTTTAACGCCGAGGCCGCGGCGCGGCATCGGACTGGCGCGGCGCGCTTCAAAACAGAGATATTTTCGCGGCGCGCTCTAGAAACTCTCGCGGCGCGCCCTTTGCAATTTCCATCTTTTTCTTCTGCCTTTGAGACTTCCAGCTCTCTTTCCTCCTCATGTTCTTCTCAAGCTTCAATTCAGCTCTAAACCTGCAACAATAACACCCACAAGTGATTCGATTTGCTTTACGCACGAACTAAACTTGTTCAGTTCAATTCTTAATAAAAACCTATGGATTTATCACATTTTGCATTGGTTTGGAAACTAAATCACTTCTATTAACACATGAATTTACCATTAATTTACTCCTAACACTGCTCTCCGCGAGGCATCGCTCAAACAAAAGATAGCCCTAAGATATGACACAAAAGTCATCAAACGAGTATTCAAGATAGGCAGTTTGGTACTCAGGAGAAATCACAAAGATTCTCGCGAGGGCAAACTTGCCGCAAACTGGGAAGGCCCCTATCGTGTCCGGGGAAAAACCGAAAACGGGGCATACTTGTTGTACCCCAAAATTTGCCCACACTTTTTAGTGACAAAAATTTTTCGAAATTATTTTCAAAATTGGATTTTATAAAATCTCGGGTTCATTTACATTGACATCCTGAATTTTATAAATATTCGATTTAAAGTCTATTTTAAAATATAGTAGTTTACCCTTAAATTGCTTATATTTTAATAAATAGAAAATGCTAGCCGATGCTTCATACACTTTCAATTGACTTTTTATTTCAAATAAATAACATAGCTCAGTTGGTTAGGAAGTAAGGCTTGTAAACAAAAGGTCACGGGTTCAATTCCCGCTTGTTGCATTTTCATCTTTTTAATCTTTTTTTTTTTTGCACTTGGACGCACCTGGACACAAGTACGTCCAGGTTCTTAATCTTGGGGACCAAGAAGGTCCATGGGCCTTTGGGCTGGATCTTTTCCTTTTTAGGATTGTTTTGACCTAATTTCCAGTCTATAAAAAGGGCACCTCTCACTCTATTTTGATGACCAACAACTATCTAACAATTTTCACAAACACTAATCAACAATTTTTCTAACCCTCATTCCCACAATTTCATTCACGCTTGTTTTCTAACACTTTTACGCTTTTTATCAACAATTTCCCAACGATTTCTAACAAACACTCACAATTTTATAAAACTTCTTTCATACCTTTTTTTCGAAACCTCCTTTTTGGCCGATGTTAACATATGAGGCCCCTTTTTATTTTTAATTTTATTCTTTTAACCAAATGATGACTCTCTGATGGTCCATTTTTTCTAAAAGTTATACTTTTGAATTAACGATAACAATATCAATAATCTCGAATTTTCCCACTAATACTTTATCTTATATATCTTTTATTTCAATATACCTTGTTATTTCTAACCGGATAATGATCCTAATTGTTGTTATTCATAAACACAATTTTCTCATTTTATTCGCAATTCATAAATTTGTATTATTTTTCTATTGTACATATACACTCTAATACAACTCTCTCCATTTTCATTCATATGGTGCAACTCATTTGGAGATGGAATTAAAAAAACGTCAATTTTTTGACACAAAAATCTGTTACATTGTACATAACACCAATTACATACACAAAAGTTAATCATTCAAATTTGACCAAAACAAAATTTTATTCATAATACTTACATCATAACAACAAAGTCGGCAATTCTATTCAGATTCAACTAGACAATAATATTTGGTTTCAAATTAACAAAATCTATGAGAATTATTTTTTACAGGAAATAGAAGAACAAGGAGGAAATCGGAAACCCCAACTGTGTCGATACGACTTCACGATTCACCTCGAAATCAACATGTGAAAATGGCTTGACAACGCATCTGGATCCGAAGCAACCACAGCAATAACAACACTCTGGCAGTAGCAAGCTCGTAGAAGAAGAAGGAGGTATCACCATCACTGAACCGGTTTTCTTCAACAACTTCCTGCGAGATTCACGGTTTCACCCAATCACAACCGAACACCAACGAAACTCCATTCTATTGCGACTCAGCTTCATCATCGCAGAACAACATCGCAACACCGCGACAACGTGACAACTTCTCTGATCTGAACGACACATCCGACGCGCGCCACCGTGCAACCCCCAACGCAGACCGAAGCCCAGCCCTCATTCGGCCAGATCCAAGGCCAAACAGCCGCAAATCGCCGGCGAATCACCATCGGATCTGTGAACATCTGCGCACATCATCCTTCGTTCACCAATGGTAACCTTGTTTTGTCTTTGGCTTGTTGTTTGTTTGAAATCATGTGTTTGTTTTGTGGATAAGATTAGAACAAAGAGTGAAGGGATCGAATATAATGAAGGAGCAAGAAGCAGAGGAAATAGAAGGAGGCGGACCCCTCTCTTGATGTCGAGGTTTCTCTTTTAATTTTTAACTTGGGCCTCGAATGGTTTTATTGGGCCCAACCCGATTTTGCTTTATGGTGTACTCTTTCCAACGCTAACACCCCCATCCTGGGGTTTCCTATATTTTTCTTTGGGCCCTGTTCTTCCTTTGCAGCCCAATATGAGCTCAGTTCCACCCACCTACCAGATTTTGCTCATCTCTTTGGCCTATGGCCCCTTTTTTAAGTTTGGTTGTTTGTTTTTAATCTCTAACGGTTTGATAATTGGATACAAAAATTAGATTTTAGGTTAACTTTATTTTGACATGTTTTTTTAATCTAGTAATTAGGACTTAATTAATTTTTAGATTGGTTAGTTAAAATTAAATAGACATTTAGGTTTTAATTAAAATTAATCAGTTTAATTTGCACATAATTAATTAATTAGGTTTTAGAATAAGGTTTAATAATTAATTTATAATTAGGTTTTTCCCTTAAAAGTTAACATTAAATTTTTTTTCTAAACCTAAATCTTTTTCCTCTTCTCTCCTTTGTCCATTTTCTGATTCTTCGATTTTATTACTAATCATATAATTGCTTCGAGGTTGTAATAGTAATTAGGATATTTTATTTCTCGCACTTTTATTTCCTGCATATTTTTTATTATGTAACTGCTAAGGGTTGTAATAGTTTTAATTAGGACTTTTACTTTCCGCACCTTCTTATTATGTATCTCTCCCAAAGCCATGTAATAGCGTAGGATTTAAATTTTCACTTTTACTTTCCGCACATATAAATTATAAACTGTTAGATGTATGCTAATTAGGGCGTGTATGGCAAGATAACTTAATTAACCTATAGCTAACCTAATTCAAAAGATAAATACTCGAACCTAACACACACACACACACACACACTATGTTTTTCAAACAAAACAAGACGAGCTAAGTAAACTAAGATCCCGTAGATAACTACGGATGAAAAGGGTGATAACACCTTCCCTTTTCATAACTTACCCCCCGATCTCAAACTCTTTTTTTTAGGTCTTTCCTGTACTTTTATACTTTTCCTAATAATTGGACAAAATAAAAGTCGGTGGCAACTCTTGCTATCCACACATTTTTAAATGTCAGTTCTCCCATCGAGTTACAATACTACTTGGAAAACTTACAGGGAGAAGAAATTGCTCGACCATGGAATGCTAAAAAGCTTAAATAATATTACAGTTAAGAGTCGAACACATCCCCGGTGAGAGCGCTCGAAATTACAGGTGCGGCCTAGGTACAAGCCTAGCACCTCATGTTGAAACGAAACGACAAGGGTCTGCTATTTTGATCGAGCAGACACTCGGTCCTTCGGGGGGGCACGTACACCGAGCATCCTCGTCGTAACAGTAAACCGATGGCAGATCGCCCTGCTCGCGAAGGGATCATTCACGCTGTAAAAAACGGACCCCAAGACAACGAGGCCTGAGATTCACCCCATCCGGACCCATGACTCTGGCAGTCAGCCAAGTTCCCCACATTTGACGACCTTATATCAAACCGAGCAAAATCCCTACCCCAAGTTGCGACCAACAGCATGTAAAACATAAATAGTAAAAAGAAATGAGAAACTTTTTATTAATTCATCAAACGGAGTACAAAAAACATAAACACAAGAAAGCTACATTAGACTTCTTGATTGTGGCGCAGGAACTCCTCCGATTTGATATACTGAAGATAATCTTCATCCCACTCAGAAATAGAATCGTGCTCCTTGGCAACACCCTTCTTCCCAGAAGAATTCGACCGGGTCGTCATGGCATGATTCCCTGTCGACCGGGGAGCAGCTTCGGGAGGCCCTCATTTATTCTTCATCGAAAAACGAGGCTGAGACGCTTTGGAAACCTTCTTGCTTTCGCAATTATCCATCACTACAAGGGAGATGAGAATAAGAAGCAGAAGACCCTAAAACCTTCCCTTTTATAGAGGAAAAGGAAAAAGGATACTAGCATAGATAATATCGAAAATGCATTTAATGCCTGAAGAAGCATGGGGAACGACATACACACATACCCATACATCGAACGTATAAACTACATTGGAAACTACACGCGCTATTAACTATCCAGGCAAAGAGTGGGCCACACCCTCCTCGGGCGAACAGTGAAAACAAAGTAAACGGGCAGAAACATATTGGAATTAAAAAACAAATAAAAAGGGGAAAACCCACAAATGTGCCCGACACTGAACTATCACGCCCGGGCCGGTGAATATTCATACATTACCAAAAAGGGGGGGCATACCCCCCCCCCCCCCCCCCCGAGAACAAGAAATCCAAAATGTTATGGCATTCATGCCAAACTGTTAACACAAAAAAAACAAAATACGACTAAACACCTTAAGCCATCTCATCCATTCGCACGTCCTGGCTTCCTTGGTCACCAGAATCCTCGGGGCCGCTCCCATCTCCGATACCCGGGGACACAATCTGACCATCCTCGACAGTGGAAGGGCCCGGTACCCTCGGTCACCAACTCCACCCCCGGATTCTTCAACTTCAGGTGGGCTATGGTAGAATTATGTGTCCTGAGCGGTAACCAAGCAGTCATCACCCAAGACCCGAATATAATTGACCAAATCCGCCTGAGTCTGGATAGCCCTCTCCCCATCAGTTTCGTCCTTCGCGGGCGCCATGAATCTCCGGAGAGCAGCTTCCTTCACCGCTGAAGTAAAGGCCAACTCATACAGAGTACGGATAACCAGGGCATGCTGCAAGCCGAAATCCCTCAAGGCTGCCTCCTTCTCGGCCAGAGCCTTGGCGCTAGTCCCCAAGTCGGCCCTTGCTGTGGTCAGTTCCTATTGTCGGGTAGTCAACGCCTCGTTGTGACTCTTCTCTAAAGCGGCCACGTTGCTCTTATAATCGTCCGTAATCTTCAACAACATCTACGCTGAATGGAGTGCAGATTTAGCATACAAAACGGCCAACTCGAGGACCCGCATGACCGAAGAAGCATCTTGATCCAGAATCCTCTACCGGGCCAAAGACTCCAACCCCTCGATATGAAGGGATTCATCCCGGGGGATAGTGAGAAAGGGGCCACCCTCGAAGAAGTTACGCTGGAGGAAGCAGGACGGAAGTTGGTACCGGTCGGACGCGTTCTCCTGGGTTAAATCCATGGGCTCCATAACATCCACCTGCTGCCGTTTATTCCGGATCAAGGCATCCGACTCGGGCTGTTGACGAGGAGGAGAAGGATGAACGATAGCGGGCGCAAGGGGATTCTGCTGGTCCATGGCCTGGAGGGGGGGACCCAACACCAGCCGAGGAAGACCAGGAGGTACCAGACCCAGTGGCCGGAGCAGGCTGCACGTTAGCCAGTCGACTACCGGCACCTCTCTTAGCCCTCTTGGCCTTACCTTGAACGAGTGTACGCATCCTGTCTTGCCGGGTAGCCACTGATCCTACAAAATCAGACAGACAGGAGATTAGTCAACAAAAAATTCGGCCAAACACTTAAGCGAAAAATAAAGATAAAGCGAGACATGTACCCAGAAGGGCCATGACGTCGTCAACCGAGTCACACTCAATTAATTCTTTAACATTCATATAACAAGGCTCCATTACTGGCTCCCCATCCTCACCGACCACCAGTTTCCCGGCCCGATACACCCTTTGCACCGGGGAGAAACTCTGCACGAAATCAGATAAAACCTTAAAATCATCTCGACCATCCTCGCCCAGCTCACCAACCCGAGTGATGAACTGGTCGGTGGAATATCCAAAGTGATCGTCCGACCATTGGAACCGAAACTTCGGTCTCCTCACCATCCTCGGGTCACCAATAGCGTTCCTGATCGGACGTCCCTGATGATCCAACATCAGTACACGGTCGAACACCGCGTCTTGAGCGGCTGTCGACTACGGTCGGAGAAGGAAGTAGAACGTCTTGAAGAACTTGATGGAGTCAGAGAAGGGCTTGAAGAGCTTCTTTGACTACTTCAGAGAGACCCAACCCCATCGGCCATGCTTCGTCTTACGCTTCACGGTGAAGCAGTAAAAAAACAACGAGACAATGGCTCCGATCTCAAGGTGTTGGCACGTAAGCTCGAACGCCTGGAGGAAAGCAATTGAATTTGGATGGAGTTGACTGGGCGCGAGCTCGAGGTGATTAAAGACAGAGATCTGGAAATCTGTAAAGGGCACCCGAAACCGCATCTCCCTGAAAATGACCTCGTACATTAGGATCAGATCGGGAGTGTAAACGTCGCACACCCGCTCGTCTTCACCGGGTACCGACACGACACAGTCATTTGCCGCCAAGTTTCCCTCCGGATCCACGTGCCCAACGACATCAGTATGTACATCGGAACTGTCCGTAGCAAAGTAAATTTCCGAGTTCAAAACCTCGGCCATCGCCCATTCATCCGCGGTAGGTTTATTTTGTGGGGACGGAGTAGTAGAGGAAGACGCCGAGCCGAAAGAAGCGCCTGATTATCCCCTGATTGGGCCATGATCACCTGAAAAGCATAAGAGACAAGTGAATTCGACAATTAAATCAAATCGACCCTTCCACCGCTAATCAAGTGAAAGGGCGTGAAACTGACCCGGAGACGAAAAATCCCCAAGCAGGCCCCTACTCGAAAAGCTGATCACCAAAAACGGAGATGAAAAACTTGTCGCAAACCCAGATTGTGGTTAAAACCCCACCAGATATTGCGTAGCAACAGTTGAGAAAACGCACGCATAGGGTGAATTCCAACCACAATCTGACGGTAAACTTAAATAACAGGGGCAAAGGCGCGATTCCTCACAAAGTGTCGCGGGTCAAAAAATCATCGCCACGAAATTGTATCGAACAGAGTCGCCACCAAATTTTATTTATTCCAATGGGAATGGGAAAATATTGATAAAACCCACAAATGAAATGAAATGGACAAAGATGGTCTTCGCAACCAAATTCAGGTTCGGGAGTCGGTTAAGTAAGGGGAAGGTATTAGCACCCCTTACCTCCATCGTACTCGATGGGACCCATTTAGTTATTCTTGTGATTTATGGTTAGCTTATTATTTACTTGCGTTCTAATTATTATATGGACAAGAAAGAAACGGGATTTGGGTTTTTTATTATTGTGCTCGCCAAGATGTTTGTATCTTGTGCCTACGTATTCCCTCGTGCAATGGGAAAGTCAGAGCGTTCGTAGTTCGAGGCTACGAAATTATGTTTTTTTTTTGTTAGTGTGCTCGCCAAGACATTTGAGTCTTGTGCCTACATATCTTCAATGGAAGAATCAGAGCGAATGTAGTTCGGAACTACGAATTTGTTAATTGATTTTACGGGTCTAATCGCACTTGGGCGGGAAAACAAGTTTTTTGAATGTGGTTCGCACTTGGGCGAGATTTGCACTTGGGCAAAGAAGAGATGAGTTTGAATTGAAATTGTTTTATGAAAAAGTGGAATTCAAGCATTCAAACAATGGCTTAACGGCCATCGCCTAAAATACTTGAAAGAACATTTGCTAAATTGAGCTTGATGAAGTTTTTTAATGGGATACAAGCATTCAAACAAAGGCTTAACGGCCATCGCCTAAATGCTTGAAAGAGCAACTTGTACAGGTACGTACAAACCCCTCTTGGGTGGTGAAAGAGATTGAAATGATGTAAATTTTGAGAAGTCCTTAATGAGATACAAACATTCAAACAAAGGCTTAACGGCCATCGCCTAAATGTTTTAGAACAACTTGTACAAGTACGTACAAACCCTTCTAATTTCATCCATTAGGACTCAACTCAATTTGATTGTAAAAAAAGCAAATTTTGATTGAAAAAAGGAACTTGGTATTGACCAAAGTTTGTTATGAAAAGATTCGCACTTGGGCGAGGAAAGGGATTCGCACTTGGGCGAAGAAAAGAACGATTTGATGAGTTGAAATTGTTTTTAGTGTTTAATAAAAGAAAGAGGCAAATCGAGTTTGAAATGAGTCCTTAATGGAATCTAAGCATTCAAACAAAGGCTTAACGGCCATCGCCTAAATGCTTTAGAACAAATTGTACAAGTACGTACAAACCCTTCTTTTCATCCATTATTGACAAAACTCGACTCGATTATTAAAACATTTTTTTGAGATTTTTGATTGTGACCAATGAAGTTTGAAAAAATGCTCGGTGTTGACCGAAATTTATTGAAAATTATTTGAGTGAGCTCGATGTTGGATCGAGAAAGTTTATTTGAATGAAAATTATTATTTTGAGGTTTTGAATTTATATTAAAGAAATAGCTAAACTAAAACTTATATTAAATTGAGATGGGGGTGTGAATTTGAGGAGGGGCGTAGGACCCTTGTGAGATTAAGCCCAAAGTTGTTTTGTTTTTTTTTTAAAAGAAAATGAATTCAGATGGGCCAAAACCTCCATGGTCCATTTACATATGAAGCATCGCATGAGGAGATTTAGACCAAACCGAGTCATGAAGATTCGGCCCAGATGGCCAAAATCTCTAAGAAACCTATCCACCTCTCTCAATCGCTCTCTCTCGGTGCTATCTCTCCGCTCTCTCGATTTCTTTCATTTGGAAAAAACAAATTGTACCAAACAAACTCACCGATTTCGCATCTCTCATGACTCTCGATGCTCTCTCTCACGGTCCAAACAACAACATCAAACATGACAAACAATATTAATACCCTTATCCCCACAAAACCCTAAATCCCCAATTCTCATTAAGATTCGGTGATTACATGTTACATGGAAGAATTTAAATGCAGAAGTTTAAACAACCTGATGGAACGAAACGGAAATCCAGGTACTTGCCTTGCTTGCTTCTTTTCCTTTGCTCTCTGATTCTTCTTCTTCTTCTTCTTTGTTTCTGGATCCGCGGTGTGTGTTGTTATGTTTGTCGTATGCGTTGAAGTTGTCTCCTGCGAAATGTTGTGTTATTGTGTTGTTCGTACAGATGAGTGTAGGTTAGCGGTTTTGTGTATGAATGGAAGGTTTGAGGTTATGGTGAGTTAGTGTTGTGGATGAGTGATTGAAGAGAGTCAGATTAGGTTGTGTGTTCTAAATTGAAGGGTTTATCTGATGAGGGTTTATGAGGGAGTATGGTTTGTGAGTTGGGATGATGGATTTGAATGAGGTTAAGCGAAGGTGTGTGAAAGGGAGTTTTGACGTTTGGTGTGTAGTTGAAAGAAAAGTTTAACAGAGGTTTCTCTTTTCGTTTTTCTCCCCTCTTCTATGTTGCTGAATGTCTGTTTATATAGAATATAAGATTAGGGTTTGGATGAAATTTGGGGGGAAATTTGGTGTAGTATTTGAACAATTGTGGCAATCTGTTTCTATGATTTTGTTGTGCAGGTTTGTGTGGCTATTTCTGTGCAAATATTGGTATCCTATATGCAGGTTTTGGACTATAATGGAGGCAGCAGGTTGGTGGAGCAGAGCAGCAATATGCAGGCTTTGAGCAGAATTTTTGTTGTCTTGCAAGGCTGGTGATAGTGGTCCGTCCGTTTCTGCTCTTGAAGAAACAACAACAACAATTCCTTTTTTTTTTATCTTTTATCGTTTTTTTTTTGTAATGGGCCCATTGTGGTGTTCTCAATAATTAATAAATAAATAAATGGAAACAAATCATATTTATGCAAGAATTATGTGGTCCTCTAATTTAAAATGATGAAACAATTAAATAAAAATTTAATTATTAAACTAATTTAAATAGATTTTTTTTAGAAAAGCAAACTAATTTATTAAAAGGTACATGACAACAAGAAAAGAACAAATGATAAAAAACGACTTCAACATGCAAGAAAATGAAATATAAGATGACTAGGATGCAAAAATTATTAATTGAAATGATGAGGAATGGATCGTGATTTTCATATTGATTTGAAATTTAACATGCAATGTGAATAGTGCAATTGAATTGATCGACGCTAATGCAAATGAATCAGATGAACAAAAACTTAGGTCAAAATTTAGGGTGCGACACAAAGTACCTACGATCTAGCTCTCATCGACGGTGAAAAACACTACATCTACCCCGCAAACCACCAACACTTCGCCAGAAACTAATTGTCAACCGCCCTAGAACTATCCCACCACATGCGTTTCTAAGTAAAGAACCTAAAAAACAAACAAGACGAAGGTTCGAACTTACTTGTGGAAGCCGGAAAGAGAATCTGAAGCGTGAAGCTTGAACGTTCGCGGAAGAGACAATGGAGAAGACTAAACCCTCTTGTGACGCGCACACTTGGACTAATGAGACAAAAGGGTCATCATGAACCCCTAAACCCTAATCACTAGGTCTGGAATCATCATGACTCATTAAATGCAGCGCAAAGCTCGTGGCTGCCACTCACATGTCACCTCTCATCCCAGTAGGCACCTGTTCCTCTCCCCGTCTAACGACCGTCCTCATCGGAAACTGTTGTTCTGCTCAACACTCTTTCGGTTAGCCCCTTCTGTCCGTCTGTGGTTACTTTAAGTCATCACTTCCACACCCAGAAGCAACGACTTGGGGGACTCCTGTTCTGGACTGGCTCAATGTTCCAATTGGCCCAACCCACTTTTTGGCAAAGGCGGCCCAATAAGAATTAGCCTAACTCATCAAGGCCACGAGGGTATGCTATTTATCCCACATTTCAAGCACGATTAGAGATCAGCCAGGCACGCGAAGATCCTATTCCCGGCTCTGGCTAGTGCTCCGGGCACGACTAGTCAGGACCTTGTCAAAGGTCCCCTATATCCTGGGCCAGAAATTACTCCCAAGCCCAAAAAGATAGAAGATCCATTTTGCCTCATGAACTCACAAATTCCAATACGTAAAGCTTAAGAGTGTAAAAGAGATGAAGTATGGCAGTTTTTATGATTGTGTCCGTTTGAGTTATCAATGCATAGTAAATATACAATGGTGTTTCTGCAAATATTATGGTTAAATAAACTTACACACTTAAAATGAAAAAACAATCATCTTTTTAATTAAAATCACAAAAAAAAAAAATCGGGCCTTTCGTAGTTAATCTGTATAAATCTTCAGTTACATTCCGAGAATAGCCAGCTCATTGGTGACAACTGTTTATTGTTTGGTTTTTTATCAATTTTAGGATTTAGTTATTTTTTTTCAAATTTTTTAGCGATATAAGTATTAGGTTAAAACTATAATATATTTAGTTAATGAAATTGTCATATTGATTTGAATGATGACTTTTTTCCAAATTATTATTTGATGTTATATTAAAAACAGTTTTTTACATATATTAAATAATTAAAATACAATATTCAATTATTAAAATAAATTTAATAATAAAATAAATAAATGTAATAATAATTTTTTTAATTAATAAAAAAATTATTATAAATTTATTTTTTTATTATTAAATTTATTTTCATAATTGAATATTATATTTTAATTATTTAATATGTGTTGAACCATTACATAATGGAATAAAAAATTAATTGATCAACTATTTTTCATTTTTCATTTTGAAACATTCATTTTTCATTTTGAAACATTCATTTTTCATTTTGAAACATTCATTTTTCATTTTGAAACATTCATTTTTCATTTTGAAACATTCATTTTTCATTTTGAAACATTCATTTTTCATTTTGAAACATTCATTTTTCATTTTGAAACATTCATTTTTCATTTTGAAACACAATGGAATAAAAAAATTAATTGATCAATTATTTTTTGTTGAACTGAACCATTACATAATGGAATAAAAAATTAATTGATCAATTATTTATCTTTTACCAGAATTTTATCACAACAGTAGTAGTGATAGACATAGACAATAGTACTTATGTAGTTCATGTTCGAACGGTTTGATTTTAATCAATATAAGCAAATCAGGAATATAACTCAAGTAGCTAAACAATAATCAAGTAGCTAAACAATAAGTGCAAGTAGTTTAACTATCCAAGGGGCTATTGGGATCACATCAACAACAAAAACTATTCATATAAAGTAAAAGAAAGTTTGTTTCAATATATTTCTGGGCTTCAGTTCTCCAAGGTGATGTAACATCAATAAATTTCAGATGCAAATTACCCATTTACACAAAATTAGATTCATCATCTGCCCATTGAAACACTTAAATTAAATAACACATCAAAAACCATATCATAAATAACTGATAAATCAAACTTTGGAGGAATTAGGAAAGCGATCAGAACCTGTCGGGATTCATAAATTACATCAAAAGTTAATCAGCGGATTGACAGACAAATGAATTTCTATCATCATCTCGCTATCCTCCCCCCTCATAAATTTGATATTCAGTAAACATAATCACAAAAAAAAAAAGACAACTGATTTTTAAAACAACAGATAACAAAAGCAAATCACTATAAATCGAAGTATAAAACTTGAAGTGTCAGAGCTCAGAACTTCTTAGAGGATTGCGCCATCATCGACTAGCTCCGGCACAGATTTTTTCATCACGGCTCAAATTGTTCATAACATAACTGAAATATAACACAATATCAAAATAGAATAAGACAATATTACACAGCACAGAGGAACTCGAAAGAATGGGCTGAAGAAGACGATAATGATGAATAACTAGAGGAATTTGAAGGTTATTTATAGGTGTAAAATAGGGTTTTATCAATATTAGGCGGAGACGGGACTAGGGTTTCACTCTGAAATGTATAACAAGGTAAACCAGTTGGGTCGGGTAGGTTTTGTATTTCATGAGCCCAACTGGTGATTGGGAAGGCAGGCCCGTAGTGTGTGTATCCTTTAAAATCATGTTTTTATTCAAATATTTTATAATTTTAAAATTAGATTGCATATGTGTGTGTATTAGTAAAAATAAATTATTAACCACTATGGATGATTTATTGAAAAAGTTTATTTAAGAATATTGTCTTTTGTAAAGATTAAATTATACTTCAATCATGTGAATATTCTGATTGGCTATCGATACCCTCGTCTAATCAAATATCACTATTCAATGATACATCATTTTTTACAATTATTTTATTTTAAAATAAAGTCAAATTTTAAATTAATTTATACTAAAGGTATCGGTACTCAATTACTTATCATGAGTATCTAAGAATTTATCATAAAGTAAATCGTTTTTAATCATTGTTGAAGACTTTATTTTTTCGTAAATTAAAATATATTAAAATATTTGATTGTGAATTTAATAGAGTTCATTGCATCAATTATCAAAAAATAATATTTGTTTATCATTATATTACTTATTATATGTGTAGATGAGTTTTTGCCGATGTTATTAAGGATCGAACGGTGTAATTTCAATTATGTTATACAATCGTTCGTTTTAATCAACTGAATCTTGTATCTCTTACAAGAAAGTCCATAGAAAATTATATGCCTTTGAACACTAGACAAAAGCATATACTACGAGAAGTGTACCGCATCATAGTCATCCCATATCATACACCCTAAAATGGTGCAGACACCACAAAGTCAATGGTCATCACACAAATAATTATTGTCAACCAAGGAAAGAAATAGAGTGTGTCATCCAAGAAGGCCATTTGAGAAGATATGTGTAGGAGAATCTCATAACCTCGGGCAAGAAAGGAAAAGGATCTAGAAGAAAGAAACAGTTGTGAACAAATTCGCCATATATTTAACGGTATTGCTAGAGAATTTTTGGGAGGTGGTGAGTCGATCATTTCACTAAGATGTTGTTGGAATCCTATCCCATGAGGATTGTAACACCCCGAATTCAATTAAATTATTTAATTGAATTTAGTTGCATTTTATTTAATTATTAAGTGATTTATATGCATTTAATAAATATGTGGTGAATATGTGTGTTATGTGTTATTGATGGGTGTTGGTGGGAGAATAGATAATGTTAGACATTATTTATAATTTAGTAATTTTGAATAATCGAATTAATAGACAAAAAATACAATAGCGAGATTTAGGTGGGAAAATAGAGTTTGGAGAAAATAATTATAAAATAAGAGGAATGGTGGAAATAAAGAGTAAATAATAAAATAAAAATAAATTTTAAGTTGGGAGGGGTGAAATAGGAATAACATATTTCGCCCTCCCACTCTTTTAAATAGAATAGAGTGGGGGTTGAGAGACTTTTACCATTCGTAGAATCGGAAGAAATAGAGAAAATGAGGCAAAGGCAAATAGGAGGCTAAGGGCTTAAGGTAAAAAGAATCCACCATTATTGTAGTGTTTTTGTTGGAATTTAAGGTAAGGGGAGATTACTCTACTATGGGTGTATATTGTATGAAGGGTAGAGAGGGATCCTCACCCTCCTCTAGGTTGAATTCTCATTGTTGTATGTTATGAGTACTTGATTGTGAATGTGTGAAATTCGTGTCAATCACCATGTTAATATATAATTTTGTGTTACGTTATATGTTGATTTTTATACATGTTGTGTTGATATGAGTTTTAGAGTTTTGAATCTAACCTTGAAAGCTATGAAAAGTGATTATTTTGATGTGTTAAGTGATAGATAGATGTTGTTTAGATAGTATATAATATGAATCTATGTATTTATGATCGAATTGGGTGATTCGGGGTTGAAATCGAAGCTTGGAATGAGCTCTAATAGTGAAAATCGCGTTTTTTATTTTTGTTGTTTTGGGCGTCTACACTTAGTCCCAAAAAGATAGGCTTAGCCCCAAAAAGCTAGGCTTAGCGAGGATAACTGTGCAAAATTTTCATTTTTTGAATCGGTTTCGCGATAGAGTTCTGATTTTGGCGAGTGTTGGTACAGTTAGGCGTTGAGTAACACAAGTTGGCACTGTTTGATGTTAATTGATAAATTATTATCATGATGAAATGGTAGTTGAGTTGATTATGGAAATCGTGTGTTATGTATCAAACCATAAATGTTGTATTGAACTGTGTAGTTCAGAAGAGTTGATTATTTGAATGTTGTATTGCATGTTGTACATGGTTCAAAGTGGGATCATTGGTGAATGTTGCACCTAAATGTTGTTGCACTATCATTGCATCATATGTGTCGTTGTTGTGACGTTATGAGTTGTTAATTTAGAAGTGTTTGGAGTTCGAAGAGGGGCCTGGTTTGAAGAGGGGTCGTCGGAAGTGGACAAGATCGGTAACATAACTCTGATGTCCAAATTGATACCACATGCATATAGGATTAAGGTGTTGTTACATTGCATACATGTTCACATTGTGATTTAATGATTGTGGTGTGAATGAATTATCTGTTTGATACTTGTTGTTGTTTATGATACCTTTCCTGGTCATTTGCAGCACTAATATAATCAAGCATATTCTCACCCCCCCCCCCCCCCTTCGTTTTTTGTTTGTGTGTGGATGTACGTTGTGCCCATATACTTAAGAACAGGAGTAATAGTTGATGTGAATGGGAGGATTATTGTAAAGCTTCCTCGTTTATCATTTTTAGTTTATCGTTTTAGTTGGTTAATGCTCTGATTATGTAACATCGAAAACAAGGTGTTTCATTTGTTTTTTTGGTTTAATCATTGTATTATGTTGTTTCAATTAAGGTTTTTTCAAATTGATGAGATATTTGAAGTTTATGTTAGTTATTTGAATCCCGTTGTGAGTTATCATTTCTAATTGAGGAGTTTTGAAATTTATTTGAAAAGTATGCATGTTATGTTGAGTATCATCCTAAAATGATGATTTTATTCTTTTAAATTAAGAGTTGGAGTTTTAGGGTGTTACATAGTGGTATTAGAGCAGGTCGGTCCATCCGGCCAGGTTTTTTGTAATGTTATATGTTCCCTAGTATGCGACAAGTGTATAAACATTATCGGTGCAATGTTTCTTCTAATGGTTGTTTGTTGGTGTGCAGAAATATGGTTGGAGGAAGAGACGATGAGCGATTGCTAATGCTTTGAAAGTGATGGCTCAGATGCTTCAGGGTCAGCAAAATCATCAAGGTACAGATGATGAATTTTGTGGTTTGGGGAAGTTTCGAAGGAACAATCTACCTACCTTTTAAGGGCATATATGATCTTAAAGGTGCTCAGGCATGGCTCAGAGAGATCGAGAAGATTTTTCGAGTGATGGCTTGCACTAATGCTCAGAAAGTGTTGTTCGGTATTCATATGGTGTCTGAGGAGGCCGAAGAATGGTGGAATAATGCACGTTATGGAATGGAAGTTATAGGCATATAAATCACCTGGGTTTTGCTCAGAGATGAATTTTTAGAGAAGTATTTCCCAATGGACGTGCGCAGTAAGAAAGATATCGAGTTCCTGGAGCTAAAAGTAAGGGTATTATTGAGAAGAAATGGAAAGACCGTAATAGCGGGAAGCCTTATGGGAATCTAATTAATAAGGGGAAGTAGAAGGCTGATAAAAAATCCACAAGTGGGAAAGAGAAAAGTAGGGGAGGAGCGCATCCTTCTATGAGAGATGCTACAAGTGTGGAGAGACTGGTCACTGTATTTCTGAGTGCAAGAGCACGACTGAGAATTGCTTCAAGTGTGGGAGGCCAGGTTATCGTGCTGCTGAGTGTAAAAGTAACATCCTCACTTTCTATAATTATGGTGAACATGGTCATATTAGTACTCACTCTCAGAAACCAAAGAAGGCATCGACTACTGCTGCTCCGACTAATGGCAGAGTGTTTGTTTTGAGTGGCATATATGTCTTGAAATCATTATGCCTCATAGTCATTGCTTGAACTCATATTTTCCCAATGAATTGCTCTTGTTTTCCAACCAAGATTATGTCCCATTTTCGCTCATCGAGCTCAAATTATCCTAATGAATTTGGCTTATCTTTGGCTTCTTGGTCTTTGGATCGTATACTTTCCCTAACTGGGCAGTTGATCATTTTTCTTTGCTTTTACATCTTTTAACCTAAAAAATTCAAAAAGATATAAAACAAAATCAATACATACTTATCTAGATAATTTTTAATTAAGCATAAGTAAGTTAATAAGCGTGTGGATATAATAGTGATAAATAGGTAAAGTACACATTTATCAACCAACATACTAATGCACTTGAAATTATGGACGGAGTTGGAATCTTTGACTCAAAAGAAGACATTGAGAAATAAAGCTCAACTTGTTAGATAGCTTGTGAAGTTGGATTAGTATAACGATAAATTATGATCGAAAATCTAAATACCTTCAAAGATATTGTAAATTAGTTGACAAAAAGTGAAATGAAGATAGATGGTGATTTGTAAACACTTGTATTTAGTTATTTGTTTGAGAGTTAAGACACTCTAATTGTCAATCTAATTAACTCAACTCAAAACGAAAGTATTAGTATGGATGGTGTTAAAGGAAGAGGTAAGAATCAAGAAAAATGTGTTCATGAAAATTCCTATGATCCAAGTCTCTTACTATACTCAATTGATACTATTGTGACAAACTAGACCACATAAAATCTAAGGTTCGATTCATAAAGAATGATCAGTAAGTTGGGACCATTCATCTTCAGTAGATTGATCCTAAGAAAAATAAAGATTTAACCACTGAAGCAGCCTCAGGCTAACAATATTTTTTTTTATAAAAGTATACTATTATCTAAATGTTATATATGATTACTATTAGATAATTGACTCAGGTGTATCCATCTACGTTACACCCGTGAATAATTTTTCTCATTATCTCAGGTTTACCAAAATAGTATCACATTGTTTGAGAATCGAGGCCTATGGTAGTTTATATACAACACCCAAACTCCTCAACTTAACAAGTAGACTTATATAAAGAATAAAGTTTGAGGGATCTCACACTCAAAGAAAACACTACACCGTATTGGTAGTGGCGCAGACTTGAGGTTGATTGGTACATAACATTGGTGCGGTCAGTGGAAACTCAATGTTCATATATTGCCCCTTAGCCTAGACTGCGAGACAACTGTTCTGAGTTGACCAAAATATCTTACATTGCTAGTAAATTGAGGTTAAGGATAGTTTATATACAACACCTCAACCCAATGAGGCGTCTTTTCTAAAAGACAGTCGTGAGAGTTCTCACACCCATAACGAACAATATCTTCTATAGCTAGAGTGACACATTGTTGAGGTCGACATTTATAATACACTCGTCATGCTAGAAAGAAGAATTTAATATTGTGAAGATAAGAGAATCATATCACAGCTAAGATCGTTCTCAACGGTAAAATAACCCTAATTAGAGAGAATGCCACTAACCATATTTTGAGGTAGTAAATGAAAACTCAATAAAAGAAAGGCTCCATGTACAATATACAAGGATAGACAAATAAAAAAAATATCAATGTTTCTCAATACACGAGAAACAAGGTAAGGCACAAATGGCTAGGCCACAGAAGTGAGAAAGGTTAACATAAAGGAGAAAACACCCGAATCCAACACTTGAATTATTTGAAGATCGAGCAAGAGACAAGAAACATAAAGAGAAAACACTTGAAGCCTTGTTGATCTTCTCATGTGAGATTCTTGTTCTATCTCATTATCCTCCGTCATTTTCTTACCATGCATTGCCTCGTGTTGTTTTGTATGAGAAGGTCACCAACGTAGAGTTGGTTTTGAAAATAAAGATATAGAATAAGGGTAGAGGAATTGCCAGTGCCACTAAGCCACTTTTCATTCCAAACAGGAATGTTCCATCACCTATAACACCATCTAATAACTAAATATTTTTTATACACCCTGTTACAAACGTTTCATTCGTAGCTACACATTCTTTTTCATTCCAAACCGGTTGTTTGTTAAACCATATCTTGTCATTTTCAAATATGCTACATCTCATCGTGAGTGTGTCAATTGAAGAAACTCGTAAACGTACTGCTGTTTTCGTGACTTTAGATTTAAAAATAATTTCCACATCAAAAAAAAGATTCATTCTCCATCCGTGCATGGTCAATTTCACACAAACCATATCTCAAGAGACCAAAGATATATTTAAAATTTTATTATTTATAAAGATAAAGGTCCACTACATGACATTTAAAATTGAAACCAAAATGATATACTAGGCGTAATCGAGACCTGAGTAAAAATGAAATGAAAAATAGATACGCCTATAATTAACAACATTTATTGATTGAAATTAATTGCAAACCGCAATTTAAATTCTTCACTGAAAAATACTACTGACAGAACTATCGTCATGAATACGCCAAATAGTTTCACCCAACAGGTTTGCTACGGTAAGAATAGTTAACTGAGGGAAATAGTTCTTCTCTGAAACTGGAATGGTATTGGTAATTATCACCTCTTGAAATAAGCCACTCGATAGCCTCTCGATTGCAGGAGGGCTGCAAATATATAACATAATAAGATTTCAGTTTCATACGTAATGCAAAATATAAGCTCCTAGATACATATATTTAAGAGCGCAGCGTCAATGATGAACATAATAACCCTCGATTTTGGAATAATGCTTGACAACTTAAGCAGTATGTAAGCTAATTGAAATTGAAGAGCATTGTATAAAATAGTATAACATGCTTCTCCCACTATACTAGGGGATCAAAATAACGAGACTAAGAAGAAATGAGCGCAATACCTGAAAACACCATGAGTGCAACAAGCATAAACTTCCCTAGCTCCCTCTTCATGTAATAGTGCCGCACCCTTGGCAATGGTTCCTGAGATCCAAAATAACAAACAAATATCAGTCAATAAAAGGACAAACAGTATATAAAAACATCATGTCTATCGTGCTTTCCTACGCAAGAATGAGGAAACACCACAAATCTTTATTATGGAAATGAAAACTGAACCTGTCAAGTAGCAACCAACAGGCAAATGCAATGGATAGAATCATAAAGTGATTGTAAATCTCAATTATTGTCTTAAGATACCTTTAACTATTTAATAATTAAATCCAATCTCTAATGCTGTTAGAATGAGGAAAGAGAAGTAAAAAAGGAAAGCATGCTAATGGAATGAATATTAGTGGAAAATGAAACGATTGTAAGTAAAAAGGAAATGAAAAGGAAAGAAAAATATGCAGTAGGGAAATGACATAAATATCCCCGCGATAAGATGGAATATTATATATTTTAACATAAAACAAGCGACCCCGGGTAGAATAAAACAAAGCTATATAAAAATGAAATGGAATGATAAGGGGTGGAAAATGGGGCATGCCTGCTCCGCCGAAAAATCGGGCAGGCGGGCAAATTAGGGAGGGCGAGGCGGAAAACTTGGCTTGACCTACCAAAAAGGGCGGGGCGGACCGGCAGGCTCTACCACCCCTAAAGCCTAAAAGTAATAATAAGTCATGTCGGCCCTGTTTATGCCCACACTCACACTCGCCAAAAAAACGGGGCAGGCAGGCAAAGTAGAAGGTCAGGCCAGAAACTTTAGCTTGACCCATCAAAAATGATGGGCCCTGCCTGTTTTGCCACCTCTAGGAATGATATTAGCGCATTAGGCGGTAATGATAAAGCAAATTAATTGAAAAAAAAAAAAAGGCACAATGTATTAATCAGAGAGGACCATTTTGTCATTTCCTGAATTGCATGTCAGTTTTTTACTTTCTTCTTAGTTTTGGTGGAAAAATTTTGGACATGGGGCCCACAGAAATCAAGCCTTCTTTCACTTCGCACAAAACAGCCAAAGGATGGAATCCTGTTTTCCCAAAAACTTTATTTCCTTTGTTCTTTCTATCCACTCACTTCCATTGAAACCAAAAATGTGTTAAGTTTCATTAAGCAATTTTTTATAAGAATAAATGATTTCTTAAATCCTGATGCAAATCAGTTAGAAATATAGAGCACCAACATAATGCTACAGAAACTTTAGGCGTACCAGCCGTGTCAATCATATCATCCACCATTACAGCAACCTTTCCTTTTACATCACCAATCAGATTCATCACCTGCGATAGAAACATAAGACACATAAATAAACTTAATGATCCACATAGTTATTGTAACCCTCTAGAATACTGTAACTCCTGTAAGACAGATTAAGCCCCTGAAATCAAAACACTAAACAACAATGTAACTTATTGTGATCGATCAATCTCTCTAGAGCTTGAATCCTCATAACCTTATTTTGATCAAAACACTAAACAACAATGTAACTTAATGTGATCGATCGATTCCTCTAGAGCTAGAATCCTCATAACCTTGTCAAAATCAAATAAACGGGACAACAGTGCGAAAGTGTCTTGTATAAGGACCACGACATTCTAACTGATTCCAATATACTAATTATAACAACCTAGAAGAACAATAAATGGTATGCAAACCAAATAAAGCTAGAAATATTAGAGATGTCACTGTAAATTACATAATAGCATAGTCATAAAATACCCCACCTATGCACCTCATGTAAGACCATTCTTACGTATTACAACCCTCGATTGAGCAAACCCAATAATACAGTAAGGAAGCATCTTTCATATGACCTTCTATCTTTTGCAGGTAAAATTTAACATTGTACACACCAAATAAGTATTACCAATAGCCACAACAGCCGGTTAAGTTAAGCGTAGCCAAGTGTACCAGCAAAGGAAAACTTATTTATGTAGTTATAGATAATTACCATCAATAAAAATCAACTAAACGATGTTTGAAAACTATGATTGCTTATGTAAACGGCAATTCCAAAAGATATATTTCAAAGGATAATTCACAGATTTTGTGCCAGGTATTACCTCAGCAACATTGTGTCCATGGCGCCTTTTGTCTACAATAGCCAAAGGTGCATCAGACAACTTCTTCGCAAAAGCACGTGCTCTTGCAACACCACCAACATCAGGGGAAACAACCACCAAGTCATTTGAACTTATCGTCTTACTAGCAAGATAATCAAGAATCACAGGCTAGTGGACACAACATACACAACATCATCAGAAAACACATCAAATAAACAAACTACAACAAATTCATAGCTAGTAATAATTTACCTGACAATGCACATGATCCACGGGAATATCAAAGTAACCCATAGACTGCCCTGAATGAAGATCACAAGCAAGAACACGATCCGCCCCAGCTTTGGTAATCAGGTTCGCAACAAGTTTAGCTGCAATCGATTCACGCCCTTGAGTCTGTTAAACAAAACAAAACAAACCAAAAAAAAAAAGCTCTATATAAATCCCTCAGGAAACCAACAAAATTAAACATTTCTGGTATATATATAGATATACTTGCCTTTCTATCAGCTCTAGCATAACCAAAATATGGAATCACAGCGGTGATGTTTTTGGCGGAAGCTCTTCGACAAGCATCGATCATTATCTGAAGCTCCATGAAATTCTCATTAGCAGGAGGGCATGTTGGTTGTATAAGATACACATTACAACCTCTAACACTCTCTTGTAACTGGACATAGATTTCACCATCCGCAAATCGCTTTATCGAAACTTTTCCAAGCTCCAAACCCATATACCTAGCAATTTCCTAGTTGAAGCAACACAATAATTTCATTAAAAAAAACTAACTAAACTATACATTAAAATGAAAGTAAAGAAAAATGGAAGTACAGTACCTGAGAGAGTGCAGGATTGGCGGTACCGGAGAACAGTTTCAACTTGCTACCGTTTCTATTAACTGTTTTCTCAGTTTTTGCAGACTCCATGAACTTGGGTAGAACGGGAACAATCGGTTTCCCGTTAAGTAAATTCGAAGCTTCAGACATATCACATTTCTAACGAGAATAAAAAATAAATAAAAAACATAAAGTGTAAGTAATAATATAATAATATAAAATAATATAACAAAAGAAAGAGAAAGAGAAAAAGGAAAATGAAACAGTACCACGCTATTGAACGCGACGGTTCGAGTGCGGGGAAGGTCAAGAAAACCTAATGTTCGGACGGTGGAGGCGCCGGTGAAGATAGAGGAGGAGGAAGAAGTGAAAGGCATGGTTGATGACGACGTGTGTTGAACTTGGAAGAGTGATGAAGCCATGTGTTCAGGAACAACAACACGTGTCACGGTTAGGGTTTGTGTTCTCAGAGAGAGAGAGAGAGAGAGAGAGAGAGAGAGAGAGAGAGAGAGAGAGAGAGATTTAAAGCAGATTTGAAGCAGAAGAACAGAGCGATTCTAGAGCTCTGTTGTTGCTTGTGGCGGGTCTGGGGTTTAACACGCGAGAGTGAGGATTCGGATTTTAATGTGTTGGATCTCTGTACGATGTCGTTTTAATATAAATTTTTTTTAATTCTTTTTTTAAGGAAAAAACGATTATATAATTTATTTCCATTGCTTGATTTTTTTTTTATAAATAAATTTTTTATATAATAATAATAAAATCAATTTTCAGTCAAAAACTAAAATGCCAGAAAATCAATTTACTAGAAAGAATCAATTTACCAGAGAGAAGGGGGAGGAACTTCTCTTTTTGGTAATGAAACATTTATTATAATACATATTCTTTTTTATTTTAGGTTTGTTTGTTTCATATACATGCATTTAATTTACACTTTCTACATAAGAACGTGACGATATTTGTTTGTATGAATTGTGCTATTTTGGGTTATACAAAATTTTAATCGTTCTTATAATTTGTTCATTGTATTTATTTTGAAAAAAAGGTATGTTTTTTGTTTTAAGGATAAGGTCCACCTATATCATTTTTCCAAAATGAATATATTCAGATTCATCCACTAAACACTACTAGTTTGAATTTTGATATTCTCTTGCCTTTTTCTTTTTGGTTTTGACATTCCCTTTTTTATTCAAGGAAGAAATTATATATATACACTCACCTAAAGTTATTAGGTTTGAATGTTTAAATATTAATATTATGTATATAATAATTTTGGACTTATATTTTAAAGTGAAATAATATCTGTATATATACATGCATTCTCATATACTAATATATTTTCTTTATTTAATTACAATTTTCTCTATATTTTCTAAACCAAATTTTTATTATTTTATTAAAAATACAAGGTTTCTTATTTTTCAGTAATTTTGAATTATTCAATCAATATAAATATAATTAAATATCTATAAATATTATTTATTTACAAGTTAATTTTGATATATAATGAAATAGAAATTAAAATACAAATGCCTATACTTTTACATTTTGAATGCATTAACTTTGACTAGTAGTAAAATAACCTTGAAAGAATTAGAGACACACCCTACCTCTGTTTGTGTTTATGTGTCGATGAGACGTTAGAATATTTGTCTCTAGTTTGTTAAGGAATATATTCATCTCTATCTAACTAAAATCTAGCACAAATTATTTTTGTAAATTAGTGTAAATTTGCTATTCTTATTTATAAGTGGAAAGTGTTGTGTTTGTGACATCTATCTCTAATCTAGTCTTTCATTGCTATAGAGACAAATTAAATAGTTTATCATATGAATACCAACGTTTTTTTCTTATACTATTATGAATATCTAATCATTAGTGTGTTTTGGTCCTATTTTTGTCCGTACACAAAGGGACAAACACCATTAAAAACCACACTCACAACTTTAATGTTTTAGATTTGAATTTATAAAAAGACATTCAATAATTAATATCAACATTATCAAGTGTCAGTGAATGGGCGTGGCAAAATCGACCTAGTCCGTTGACCAAGTCCGTTTTCCCCACACTTTTCTCTAATATGTCTGTTCTATTTTTTGTGGGCATTTGCGGACACAAGTATTTACATAATTTTTTTAAGGGTTAAATATGTTTCTGGTCCCTGTAAATAATCCAAAATCTTGTTTTAGTCCCTATAACATTTTCGTTCAAAGAATGATCCTCATAAAGTTTTCCGTCTCCAATTTTGGTCTCTGCCGTCAACTTTAATTAACGGAAGCTGACGTGGCACGCCACGTGGAAGACAGCCGGGCAAAATTTTAAAACGCATTAGATTGAGGGGGGTTTAAACCTCCGCCAAATAAACCCAGAAAATTTTAAAAACAAAGTTCTCACAGACATTTCATCAAACACCTTAGATGCATCATTTAAAATTGTAAATTCATTAACAAAATCCATTAAATGCTTTTCAAATCAGATAACTTGTATGCATAATGAGCCTTGAGCATCATTGATAGGTAAGGCTCGCTGTTTGGCTCATAAAATCCATGCAACATCTTCACTAGAATGCTTTTTGAATCAGCTCCACTTAAACTTTCTAGAACATCCAAAGCCGCCTCCCTGTCAGTCAACATCTTCCCTAGCAACTACAATTGATCCTCTTGCAATGCCAAAAGCGCCTCATCTTTTACTCCTAATGTGGACAGCAGGGATATAATCTCTCGATTAAGAAAACACGGCATTGACTCACTGCATTTGGTTATGCAAAGCATACTGTTTTTGGATTCAAGAGTGAAAGAACAATGTGAGATGAGGAAGAGAAGTTTACTCCTTATATTATGGTCCAATGCATGCAGCATGCAGTTATTTTTAAATGAAGAATCCTATGTTTTCAAGTGAATTTGAAGGATAAGAGAATATGAAAATATATTATTCAATAGATGCTTTAGAAAACAGTAAAACAAAAAGAAAAAATATGGATTCTAAAGGAAATATATTATGCAAAGCATACTGTTTTTGGATTTAAACTTCAGCATATTATTACGCAATGATAACTTCCTAAAAGAATGGGGATCAACAGCAATGACACCTTTATATCCACCATACCGAATTTGAAATGCTGAAGGAATCCGGTTTTGGTCCAATTTTAGCTTTTGAGCAAGTTGCCGTGTAAAAGTTTGGGAAATCTTTCCAATACCATTTGAGAAACAGTAGTTTATACCATCAGAGGTGATTTCAATATCTGGAATTAAATCCACATCTTGAGGGGCCAGTTCAAAAGTTTGCCTGGAAGAACTGAACAACTGACCCATTCGTGCAGCACATTTAGAAACACTACGGATATTGTTGAAGCTTCCCATCCATTCTCTGATATCTGCTGCTTTCACTTTGTCATTAGAAGCAAATAACCAAACAGAGTTTGACCGCAGTTGACTAGCAGAGAACGCGAGAAACTCAAATCGTTTTGATCCAATTAAAACGCCATCTCGAAGAATATTCAATACCCGCTTATATATTTCAGTTTTAAAAGGCTTTGCGAAGATTCCCCTTTGCAAACTAGTTGATATTGCATTAGTTGGAAGCTTACTCCAATCCTCATCAACAAATGTAATCCTCATGAAGTCTGAAGCATATGTTGCAAAATGTTTTACCACATGGAAACTCCGTGACTCTATAGTTCATTTTCATATATATAAACCAAAGATACATTCTATTTAAGGTTCTTATATAACCTTTGTGTCCCCAGCATGATGAATTCAATCTTGTATATAGTTATTGACTCATTCTGAATTCTACGGATGGTCCAAATATATTATTCAACTTATAGTTACTGAAGAACTTGTGTGGTTATATAATAAAGACATATAGCAATATCTTGTAGCATCTAAGAATGTCTATAATATTTCCACCTGATGAGGATGGCCCATACATCGAAATAGAACTTGATCCTGTTGGAGTTAGCACCACAGTTCACAATGATGGTAACAACAATAATAGTTGCATGCATGAACATGATGATGTAGAAGTGGAACACAGGGAAGAGTGCAACTGCGAACTATGCATTTCAATTCCATCAACCATTTATGTTTCCCTTCAAAAAGAGAGTTAAAGTGTTGATACTGATAGTACTGCTAAAATTTAATTTCCTAATATTGCTAGCATTGACTTCTTTTAGCCATTCCTTTGATATTGTTCACAGTTAAATATCATAAGACATTGCTGTATAGTATCTTATATTCCTTTCCTTCATTTCAAGAGTCAGTTAGTGGTTGGGATAAACACGACGATAAATCTCAGCAAAAGTCAATTAGTGACTTGGTTGATGGAATTGGTTCCTATGGAATTAGTTCGGTTTGTATTGTTTACAGGTTTGAAATTTGTGGCTGACAGAATTGGTTCGGTTTGTATTGCTTACAGGTTTGAATTTGTGAAGGCTTTAATGGATTTTGTTAATGAATTTGCAATTTTAAATGGTGCATCTAAGATGTTTGATGAAATGTCTGTGAGAACTTTGTTTTTAAAATTTTCTGGGTTTATTTAGCGGAGGTTTAAAACCCCCTCAATCTAATGCGTTTTAAATTTTTGCCAAGCTGTCTTCCACGTGGCGTGCCACGTCAACTTCCGTTAATGAAAGTTGACGGCAGGGACCAAAATTGGAGACGAAAAACTTTATGAGGATCATTCTTTAAACGAAAATGTTATAGGGACTAAAACAAGATTTTGAGTTATTTACAGGGACCAAAAACATATTTAACCCTTTTTTAAAATTTTTAGGCCTAAAATGTGCAAAGTCCACAAATATTTTTAAGCCCTCACTTTTAACTATGTCAGTTCAGTCCCATTTTTTTGGCACACTTATTATAAAGTGTTATAGCTAAAATTTATGAGAAATGCTAAACTGACACTCTGATTTGACACTCCACTATTCAATTCACTTTTTCCTTTATTTTATTATTTTGTGGTGCATGGGAATTTGAGTCAAAGTGAAAATAATGTTTACGACTACGGTGTAAAACGGACACAGTGTCATAGTTTAGTGTAACTATAGCATTTCTTAAAATTTATATATGGTGTATGACTTTAAAATGTCCAAATATGATATTTTGATGAATGCCAATTTATAACACTAACATGCATATCATGATTTTTAGACTCGTTTTGTATGGTGTGCAAAAGTACTACGATATGTCTCATCAAAGCAGTTCAGTTGGTAGATGTGTTTGGACATCAGGTGTAGGAGTAAGGATTCAAATTTATGACACCTCATTTATTCATTTTCATAAGGTGAATTTTAGCCACTAAACTACTTATTAGTGAAGCACTAGGTAGAAGATAAATTAGTTACTAAGTAAGCTAAATTTAAAGTTAGTTAGGAATTCTAACTAACTTCTCAAGTGTAACAAACTCATATGTGGCATGGTTATTATAAAGGCTCTTCATGCAAGCTTTATTGAATAAGAACGATGAACAAAGTTCAATGAGAAACTTTGAATAATTCATTTCTAATATGGTATCAATCGTTTAAGGGATCGTTCTTCCGCACTACTTAATCATCTTCATCATTGATCCACTGTTCTGCACCACCGTGTTACATTGCACCATCAAGCTTCAGAGAAGATATTCGATCTCTGCAGAATTCGTTCATTAATCAAAGCTTCAGAGAAGCGTTCATGGCGGATCAAGAAAGCAACATGGAAGACACACATAATATGGGGAGATCTTCCCAAGTTGCTGCGCCAACAATGGTGCATTCTGGCTCGTGGTAACATGTTTGCACCGAAGCTTTCAATCAAACTTCATAAAAATAACTTTCTTCTATGAAATCAGCAGGTAGAAGGTGTGATTTTATCGCACAAGTTGCACAAGGTGGTGGTGAATCCACAAATCCCAGTCATGTTCAAAACTGATTGTGATCGATTGTCCAATATTGTATGTGAAGATTATGAAACGTGGATCATTCAGGATCAAACACTCTTCACATGGATTCTTTCTTGCAAGCATGCTTTTGAGATATGGGACAAAGTACACAAGCACTTTCGCGCTCAGATGAAGGCTTGAGTTCATCAATTGCATGCTAAATTCAGAATGACCAAGAAAGGTAATAAGACCATCTCTGAGCATGTCCTTCAAATTAGAGCAATTGTTGATTCTCTGCTTGCTATGGTGATCCAATCTCTAAAAAAGATCAAATGGATGCAATTCTTCAAGGCTTACCTGAAGAATATAACTCGTTTATCATGATGATATATGAAAAACTGAACCAACAGGCATTTATGAAGTTGAAGCACTTATTTATGTGCAAGAAGCTCAAATGGATATGTATCATCAAGAAATCACCACTCTAAGTGCCACAACTAATATAGCTAATGCCTCGAATAACAACCTTTTTGTCAAAACTAAAACAAGTAATAGGAACTTGCAACACCAAATAGGCAGTGGTCATGGTTTCAAAGGCAGAGGTCGTGGCAAGCAAATGAATAGCTCGGGTAGCATACCAACATGTCAACTTTGCAATAGGTATGGACATGTTGTCATAGAGTGTGGCATATATTTGATGGATATTTTTTTACAAACATCAAGCAAACTTCACACTCAAGAAGATGTTCGTGATGCTATTGATCAAGGTCATTCTAACTAAGTAAGTCAAGGTGCAAATTCTACATAAGTTATTGCATTGCTAGCACATCAAGACATGTTGCAAATTCCATAAGGACTTGAATCTCAAGTCTGGTTTGCATACTCATATGCATCACATCACATAACTTTTCTTAGTTCTAATATACAAAAAAGCATTCTAGTGCCTTTCCTAATGAAGTTCTTGTTGGTAATGGCCATACCTTATTAGTAAATTCTATAGGATCATCTTTTTTAACCTCATCTTGCATGCCTAGCTACAAACTCTTGTTCAGTAATATCTTGTATGTGCCTAGTATAACAAGAAATCTCTTGTCTATGCCCAAGTTTTCTCAAGACAACAAAGTCTATTTTGAGTTCTATGCTAATAGATGTTTTGTGAAATCATAGGCATCTAACATGGTTGTGCTTGGATAATTTCTTGATGATTGTGGCCTATATTGCTTCAACAAACTCAGTCATGACTCTCATAGTTAGACCATACAAACATAGTTTCTCCAATCCCAATGCTAGTTGTTATGAATGGAGACTTTAAGAGAGATGGAGAGAGAGAGAGAAGGGGAAAGAGAGAGATAGAGAGAGAATACAAACAGGGTTTCACAAATCGAATTTTTATCAAGTGTCAATTCTTCAGCACAATGGTTCTAATTTTAGAATCACTTGTTTGGGTTATAAGCTAAACATGTCCACTTAAGCACAACAGACCTTACAATATATTGTATTTCACGTATGAGCATCGTACCATATGGTATACCATATTTCTCTAATTAACACGAATGCATTACAAGACCTCACAATCAAATGTGCTTCACCTATTTAATATATCTAATCAATTTGTCCTTACGTGTGTGAACCCGTAGGATCCCATGACGTTGGAAATTATACTAAATCACACATTTAATGAGATAAACACTGAGTGGTATCTAGAACCAGATTAGTGCTTCCTAAGTCACAAAAATGACATGTGATCAGAAGTAACCTTTCTATGATAATGTTTATGTGTACAATTATCTTTTTTCCCTCATGTCTATGTTTAACACAAGACATAGACCGTTTCACCCTTGTCCACTTGAATATAAACTCATGGACATTTATTCCATTATGTAGGATGAGTGAAATTCTGGTATTCAAATCTCAGATGTCCTAAGAGATGTTAAGACACTGATCTCTGAACAACACACAATGGCAAGGTAAAAACAATTAAAACAATACTGAAAAATAAATAAACACACAAAATTGTTCACCCAGTTCGGTGTATAACAACACCTACTCTAGAGGCTACCAAGCCAAGGATAAAGCCACCATGATAGTATCAATTCGAAGTCCTATGTAATTAATCTCCGGTCTATTAGCTTCTCACTTAATCATTACTCTTGATATACTTTTACCTAAGACTCATCTAGGTATTAGACCCTTCTCAATCCGCCTCAATCACAACTGTGATAATCAGTTTAAAAACTTTATAAGACACACTTCCAAGACACACAATCACTCAATGCTTAAAAGCCTATGAATGATCAACTGAACTTACAACTCAAAAACAAAACAGTCCACTCTTCTATCAGGATGATATTAAAGAGGCTCACAAACAAGAGAAACCTTAACATAAAATACACAATAAATTCCTCGCAATAATTAGGTTTATTGCCTTCTATTTAAAATAATCTTCTGCACTGGATTGAGCTTCAAAATCGTAGTAGGGCACTGCTGAAAAATCTCCAATATCTTCTGTAACACCCCAAATCTACCCGGTAATTATAATAAAAATCAGAGTATAAATTCCAAACAACATTCATTTGAGGTATCACATATTCGTCATTAAAAAACAATTATGGCTTATTTGCCTTCATATAGATACATAGCACGTAACTTAAAACGGACAATTAAATCATTATTCAAAAATCACTTTGTTTCAAATTAAATAATTAACTCGCAGCGGAATCATCAAACTTCATAAATATTCAAATCAAGTCGTAGCATCATTGCACGGTAACTTTAAGTTACAATTTAAAACATAATTCACTTAAAAATTCAGCAAACAAAATAATACATAAAACAATCACTTTATCCCCCCGAGTGCTACGTATCAGAGCAAGACACCAACTCGAATAACAGCAATTAAAGACTTCATAAAATCACTTCAAATTTCCATCGCTATCTTGAGTACCTGTCAATTTCCCATGGTAGGGAAACATCATTCAGAAGGGGTGAGATATCGAAAAATTATAAACAAAAGTATGATAATTAATATGTTAGAATTAAATCATACAAAATGACCACTTTACAACTTTCATACGACAGCTATAACAACAATTTAAAATTGTACAAATATAATAACAAAATCAACAACAACATAATAATAGTTATAACAACTATTTTTCATCTTCCAGACGGTACCTGTCACAACAAGTCATTAGCATAACAACTTATAATTACAACTTCACATTATCACAATTCACTTCACATCGTCATATTCAACAACTCAAGTCACATCACGTCACAATTAAATCACACTCATGCCACAAATAATGAGACTCTACAATTGCACATGCATGTGGTACCCAGGGCTTCAGCCCCCATCGCCAATTGCCAGTTAACAGAGGCATCAATTCATAAGCCTTCGTCACTAATTTGCCAATCCAGGCCGTCATCAAAAATGCATATGTATATGAATGCAACAAACACACACAACAAACAACATCATCGTCACAAAGGCATAAGCCTATATCGTCGCTATACCAATAAATAGAGGTATACATCGTCACTGAAACATCCTGCAACTTCGCATAAAACAACAACAATATACACATCTTTCAGAAATCACAAAGAAATAACAACACAACGTACTCATCATAATTCACAAAACAAACCGATCACAATCACCTACTAGCATATACGAACTACCTCTACAATTTTCAATTAATTCCGGATAACTAAATACACCCTAATCCCACATACAATCATCATATTCCTGGTTATATAATTCGAACTCCACCCTTACCTTGGTAAATATGGACTCTTTCACCATAGCTCTAAGCTTTTCTCCAAAAGAAATCCTTTCTAACATCAATTGGAGACACGCCTAAAAACCAGTTCGGCAATCAGCTTATCAGACGAACTTAAAACCCTCAAAATCAAAATCGCTCCGGTCAGAACTTACCTCTATGAGTCAGGAACATTGTGTCCAAGTACCGCAACGATCCAACAGTTGGATTGAGAGATATGCCCGATTTGCCAAGGTGACTCTATGCTGAAACTTGCTGCGAAAATTAAGGCTTCCTCCATAACTTTCTTCTTCTCTCAAGTGCTACTCCCTTCTTTCTCTTCTCTTTTCTATTTTTCCTTTCTCCCCAAAAATAAGTTATGAGACTCCAACTCTAAAACCCTAATTTTTTACTCTTACTATCTCTTTTCTCTTAATGGGCTTAACCCATAATCCATCTATTACGTTTCTACTACTAAGGCTCAATTAACTATATCTCTCATACAACTTAATCAACCCAAATAACACAAACACACATACAATTAAATATTTCAAATAATTATTATATCACATAATAACTAAATAAATAAATAACTATTAAAAATATCAAATAGTATAATTACTAATATAATTAATAAAAATATTAATAAAATCGAGATGTTACATCTTCTCCATAAAAATAGGGCTTCAATCATTAGTTTCTTAATAGATCTCATTTAATTTTGTATATTATTTTATATTTTTCAATTACATAAACAATTTAACTATATTTTTTTAATATTTATATAACTAATCAAAACCTTTACATTAGATTCCACTTAATTTCACGTGAATATCTCATATTCATATATTAATTAATATATAAAATATATAATTAAAATAAAATAATTTAAATATATTAAAGTATGTTAAAAGAACATAATATATACTTTTAAAAAATTATATTACATTAAAAATATATTGATAAATGTAATACATAACACAAATAATTCATAAAAAATATATTAAATAAATTCATTAACGTTAAAGTAAATTACTAAGACAAAATACATTAAAAAATTAGATTTAAAAAAAATTTCAATTTTGATTATTTTATCTACAAAACATTCTCATATATGTTCTATCAAGTCTTATTGATGATGTTGATGAATTTTCTTATCACGAACATGAAATCTTCTATATAGGAACTCTTGAAAATTAATATTAGAATCACCAGGTAGTGCAATCGGGTCATTGTCTATATGATCATAAGAATAATAATTTTTTTTACTAGACATGACACACTCATCTTCAACAATCATGTTGTGCAAAATGATGGATGTATCTAGGGATGGCAACAGGTCGGTCGGATCGGGTTTCACACTACCCAAATTCGCACCCGAAATCAGCATCCCAACCCGAATCCAAACCCAAATATTGTTCGGGTGGCAAAATAACACTCACGCCCACACCCGGTGGGTTCAGATTTTTTCACCCAAACCCGAACCCGCAACAAAATACATAAAATACATTTTTCCTACAATATATATATATATATATATATATAAGCGGATGTGATTTCGGGTTTCGGGTGCGGGTTTCACACAGCCCAAACCCGCACCTGAAATATCGGGTGGCACCCGAACCCAGTCAACTCGGGTTTTCACCCGTTGACTCGGGTTCGGGTGGGCCCCGCGGGTTTGAATCTGCTTGTTATCCCTAGATGTATCTATTATATGTTTGGGTGCATATAAATGCCAAGATCGAGCTGGATTACATATGATCGCAATTCGAGATTGGAGAACTTTAAATGCCCCGTTCAATATCCTTTCTTGTACCTTCTTGATGTTGGGTTAACACTTTTCTTTTATTCCATTGTGGCCTTGAAATACTTTTGACAAATGTAGCCCATTAAAATAATTATATTTGATAGATAATAACTCTTGTTGTATTTAGTTGTTGCCTTCAGGTCGTGTATGTACAAATCCTCAAGGATATTCCTATTAAGAAAATTACTCTTGACATCCATATGCTATATTCCATAATCATGAGATGCAATGAGAACAACTAAAATCCGAATATTTTTATTTTTTAAGCATTGTTGCTAATGAAAATGTTTCATCCTAGTCTACATCATGAATTTGATTATAGCCCTTATCAACTAGTCATGCCTTATAGGTATGTGCCTTACCATCCACGTCAGTTTTTTTTTTGAAGACCCACTTGCATCATGCACGGTTAGATTTTATGGCCTCATACCATTTCTCAAACTCAGGACTAGTGATGACCTATTGGAAAGTCAAAGACTCTTCTTTATCCATGAGTAATAAATCACCTTGATCAGTTAAGAGATATTTGTATCACTCAAGTTGTTCAGATATCCTAATTGATATACATTGATCTTGTTCTACTCGAGTAGATTGGTTTTCCACAACATCTTGAGTTTCCTGTTCTTGTTCCTCCATAGGTGTGAATACATTGTAATTGTTGAGTTTCTTCAAGTTTTACTTTCCTCCCAATGATTGCTTTGGAAATAAAATCATTTTCTAAAAATACTCTAGTTCGAGCAACAAACATTTTACCCTCAGAAAGGATTGTAGAATTACCCTCCTGTTTCTTAAAGGTACCCCACAAAGAAGTATTTATCATATTTGAGCTCAAACTTAGTTGAAATTTAGTTCAAATACTTCATCCAATCAATAAATTTTAAAAATAAATAGAATTCAAATGAAGCATTTGAAGTCCACGAAATTTCAAATTGATTCATCTAAACACACTCTAAAAGTTTTGTTCATAATTTGCTCGCACGTTGCACAAACATTATGGAGCTGGGCGCTGGCCTTTTAGTTCATATAGGTTGTTTCCTATGAGTAACAACAGTAACCAACATATTTTTGGCATTTATTATTAGACTTTTGATAAGAATAATACTCCCTCCGTCCCACAATGAGTGACCCATTTGGAATTAAATGATGTCCCAAAATGAGTGATCCATTTTAATTTCCAATACACTTTTTCCAATTCTACCCTCTAATTAATATAAATGTCACCATTCCCAATACATAATAAGGGTATTATTGTAAAAACAATATTTTCTCTCTTACTTTTATATTTTTTTTAATTTGTGTGAAATGGCGTGCTGAGTCACTCATTGTGGGACGGAGGGTGTACTTACAACCGAGTTGTAAACTTGGCCATGTTTACAAAGTATACCTTTAAGAGGTCCTCAATTGTTTTCTACATAAATTCGACCTTCTCTAACGTTGAGCCACATAGGGGTGTTCTTCTAGGTGAATAGGGAATGAATGGCAACCTCATTATTGGTTTCATGCCTCTCCGTAGTGTCCTAAGAGACTAGACCAAAATTGGGTGAAATGGTCTTGCACCTATTCGGGTAGGTCAACTTCTAACTTGTCTTATGAAAATCCTTCTTTAAGCTATGTTTGGATTGACGGAATCGGATGGAGCGGAGCGAAATGGAATGGAATAAAATGATATTCCATTGTTTGGATAATTTAAAAACGGATGGAGCGGAGCGGAAATGAGTGGTATGGATTCCATTCTATTCCATCACTTACCACCATATTCCTTCCCCTCCGATTTGGGCGGAATGAACAATTTGTCTTATTCCGTTCTAAAATTTCCAAACAATGGAATGGTATCTTCGTTCCGCTCCGTTCCATTCCGCTCCATCCCACTCCGTTCCGCTCCATTCCGCTCCGTTCATTTCGTGATATTCAAACATAGTCTTAGATCCTTCCCTTCGAGCCTCCAAATCTGCGGACTTTTTGAATATGTATTCTTCAAATTACTTGGAGCTTTTGGACTCCTCCTTTGTCATGCATTTGTAACTTTTCAGTTATGCAAAAAGACATAGGTGACACGCCTCTAGGTCGGCCTCAAACGTTGCTACTTCTTCCTCGTCTGTAGGGATTTGCATTCAATGATCAGAAGTGCGTCAAATAAAAACAAACGGCAGAAACACTAAGTTCGTTTTCCATATACGGTGTCAAATATTCTGATTGGATGCTTGACGATAATGGCTGATGTGTGCTCTTGGAGGTAAGGGTATACCAGCGAACATTTTAACGATCAAGTCAGTAAACATTATAAGTGCACGTTTCATGATTTAGAATAACGTGAACCTGAGTTTAAAGTTTGTTAGACTTTATAGTATGTTATAGGGTTTACAGACCCTAAAACTTTCTTTAGGACAATTGTCTCGAGGGACAAATGCTAGAGAAACTTGTAAACACTGTCATGTGACAGTTTCCAATCCAGAGACCAACCAGTCCTGATCGAGTGTATGACAAAGTCAAGGGTTAAAACTTAAAGAAGTGATTGAGGCAACAATTGATATACTTGAAAATCATAGTCAACTTTAATTGAAAACACATTGAGGTCAAAAAGATACCAAACACCATGACTTTTGTTTAAAACTTTGAAGGTTGCTTGCTATGTTTGTCTACTATGACATTAGTTTCACATATTAACAACAGAAACATTTTGTTTGCAAGATATGTAAACAATTAGAAGTTGAAACATCCAATGTCACACTCATAAATTAAAATGACACATCCATGATTATTAACAATGAAAATTACAAAAAATGAAAGAAGGAAAGCTCATAGAGGCCCTAAAACTATCATTGCCTCTTCAAAAAGTTCAGTATACACAACCATTGGTTCATCAAGTACATAAACTGAAAATCTTAGTCAGAATTAAAAAAAAAAAAAAAACCTACACTGAAAACATTTACAAGAGACTCAGGTAAAAAAGGCCTTCTTTGAATCCAAACCATCACATTTTTCTTCTATAACAGTTCCTACCTTCCTTCTCTTATTCATATATATAATGTTAATTAATACTTGTCCATAATCCATATATGATTAAACTTTGAAGCTACTATGCTCATCATTGTTTTCATATCTGCATTCCAGCTGAATATTCTTGAACCACTTTGCACAAGCAATATATGCAACCAAATCTATAGATGTCAAAGCAGCTAATAGGAAGAAAAACCTGTCAAGATGACCTCTATTCAAGTTTCCAGGGATCCAACCTGGCATGTGATCTTCAGTTGAAATCTTCATCACAATGCTAACAATTAAGCTACTCACATAGTTACCAAGTGAGATACTTGTCATGCAAAGTGCACTTCCAAAGCTTTTCAATCCATCTGGTGTTTGAGCATTGAAGAATTCTAACTGTCCTACATACATGAAAACCTCTGAAGCTCCTATAAGTGCATACTGAGGAATTTGCCAGAAGATACTTAGAGAGCTTGTGCCACCTTGTTTGGCGTATTTGAGTCTATAGCATTCGACTATTCCGGCTGAAACCATTGCTATTACTGCTATGACGAGACCGATTCCCATTCGTTGAAGCTCGGTGAGTCCTTTTGAGCTTGATTTTTTTAGTTTTCCGATGAGGGGATCGAGGACTCGGCGGTAGAAGAAAATGAAGATGGCTACGCTGAGGATATCGAAGCTAGACATGCTTGCTGGCGGGATTTTGAAGCGGGAGATTGTGGTTTTCATTGCTGCGCCTTGTTCGACGAAAAGTGAGGCCATTTGAGTGAAAACGACGGAGTATATTATTGTGCATAGCCAAATTGGAAGAAGTCTTAGTATGCATTTTACTTCTTCAACTTGAGTTATAGGACAAAGATACCAAGGATTAGGTTGGCTTCCTTTTTGAACCTCTAAATCTCTTGAAGTTATAAATGCTGCTCTATCCAAAAACCTGCAATATAGATCACAAATGCAAAATTAGTCAAGAAGCACTCGAAATAAACTTCTGTAAATGCACTTATGACACTAATGATCATTTTACAACTGTCTCTGAGACGATTTGAAGTTTTGTCCCTTCAGATTATAACGTGAAACTCTTGTCACTGAAATTAGGTTCTATAACTTACTTGAAGCCATGTGTGTGGAGAATCTTTCTGTTGGAATTGGTAGCGGATTCCTTTTCATCGGTGACATACAAGTCCTCTCCATTTGGTGTCATTTGAACTCCCAATTTCCTCGAAGCAGCAACGATGACTTGACAAAATCTCGAAAGAGGATTACCAGCAGGCCTAAAGTGTCTATATCTTGGAGTACCAACAAGAAAAAGGACAAGGGCCAAAAAGGCAGAACCAGCAGAAGCCCAAAACCCAAGAGCCCATAATCCTTCATCTTCGAAATAGCCCAAAATGGTGTTCGAGAAAAGCGAACCAAGGTTCAACGCCAGATAAAAGTAGCTAAAAAACGCCACTTTCGAGTAACTTTCCTTCGAGTGATCTTCATCAAATTGGTCAGCACCGAATGTAGCAATGTTCGGTTGATAACCTCCGTTTCCTAACGCGATTAGATAGATCGATAGATAGAACATTGCCATTTCGAAACTCGAATGTTCACCACATTCAATTGTTCCATTTCCACAACCTTTTGGTCTAAGCAAAGCAAAGTATGATGAAATGGACAATGATACTAGACCCTGTTATATCAAAATCAAACCATAGTATAAAGAAACTAATTAATATAATGTACTATAGTATAAGAAATGAATTAAAGTGTAAAAATGAAATTGAAAGATTATTACTTACAGCAACAAAAATGCCTTGAAAGATGGCACATGTTTTGTATCTTCCCCAATAAGAATCACTTAGGAAAGCACCAACTAGAGAGAAGATGTAAACTGTGCCTGTCCATTTACTAACATTGTTAGCAGCATCAGCATTGTTTTGACCCAACACTCTTGTCAGGAACAGAACTAGATTCACTCCAACTCCAAAGAATGCTAAGGTTGCAAGACCTTGGTTCACTGGTTCAACAAATATGTCAAAAATATTAAACATTGTTAGCATCATGTCATAGATTATTGGTCTACCTACAAAAACCTTAACGCATAAAAATGTCAAGTATGACTCTGTTTAGCATGATTGTATTTTGATCTTTTTTTATTATGACTTTTATTTTATAAAATTGTGTTTAAAAAATCTTGTTCAATAAATTTATTTTTTATGAAGTTTTTTGAAAATTTAATTTAAGTAGTTTGTATTTTATATTTTCTCTCTCAAATTATTTTTGCTTCTTAATTAAAAAATTAAAATTTTTTTTTATCTTATATATATAAAACTAAAATTTATAAAAATTATTAACTATATAAAAGATTAAAAATTATATAAAGTTATTTATAAACTATCATGTATAAATTCGCCAACTATAAATTAGGTCCTCTATCTTTATTAAAAAAATATTAAATTTTGACTTTTCAATTTTTAAAATTAGTTTTTTTATCTCTATTTCATATTTTCCTTATTCTGATCTCTCCCCTTTCTGTTGCTAATTAGATGAAAATTTTGCTTATACGATAAGTTTTGAAGAGTTAGGGAACTTATATAAATTTAAGATATTAAGATATTAATATGACACAAAAATTAATATGACATAAATACTAAATTTATTAATTTATGCATTATCACTTCAATAAAATTGATTTAAAAAATATTTTATTAAATTAATTCAGTTAGTAGTAGTGTAAAAACACCCAACTACGGTTACTAAATTATTAGACAAAAAAATTATTTAAAAATAAGATTAAAACCAAAATAAATAAAAAAAATTGAAATTAATTTTATTTTTATTTTTTTATGAAAGTAGAATATCAAATTATAAACTTTAATATATAGTTTCCGACTTCAAGAATACTAGAATTAGACGGTTAACAATGGACAGTGACAAATTATAAACTAACTAGTCTGTCTACCCGTGCGAGGCACGGGATAAAAAAATTTATATAAAAAATTATTTTATAATTTATTTTTTTTAATTATTATTAAATGTAATAATCATTAAATATAATAAAACATAAGTATTATTCTAAAAACTATTATTAATAGTAGTATTATTATAATTTATTTATTTATTTTTTATTTGATTTTTGAATTTGCTAATTCCACTATTATATTTTTTATTGTTAATCTAATCTAATATCTATTACTTACATTTCTCTTTCTTGTACTAATTGAAGCCTATTCATGTTCTTCATGCAAAAATGAAAAATTGAATAGATATATTTTAACTTTAAATAAAAATTCAATATTTCACTACGCTATTTGTATAGAGAACTCAAAAGACATGGTAAAAGTTGAAGTGACACTCTTGATTAATTAACATTCACTAATGATTAATACACATTGATTACAGAGAAAAATATAATACACAATAAACCCTAAAATAAATTAGAAAAAAAATTATTTTCCATATGATGGTAGATACGTTAAAAAGTAGTACCGACTTAAACCTTGTACTAAAACTCAACATAATACAACCACCCCCTATTGGTGATCATCACTAGCCATACATTAAAATTTGTGGCTTAGTTCTAACATTATCTCATAACTTTTCTTCTTATTTTTTTATTAAAAAAAGTAAATAGTGACAAAATTTGAAATATTGTCGTATCTTAAAAAAAGCTAGCAGTAGTAATACTCATGTCCTAATTATGGGCTGTCCTCAACTCAATTTTAGTGCACTAAATATAGAATTTAACTCTTCCTTACACTCCATGTCATGGTTATTATTTATGCATGTATGCATCATGACACGTGGCATCATAAAAATCATACTTAAGATTACGTGTTGAAAACATAGTATTAATTAATATATAATAAAAAAAAATGCATGCTAATTTATTTTCTGTCTTTTATATAAGGATTCAGAATCTGTATCTTCTTTTGTTCATTGTGAAGTGTGAACTGAATGAAGCACATGTTATAGGTTGTAGCTAGCTAGCTAGCTTCTAAAACGTTGTCGTTTTGTTGAATTTTTTTAGTGATGATAAGATGAACAAGAGATCATCAAGTTTATTGTTTTGGTTTTGTGGACAAAAAGTTCCAAAAGTTGTCACTGTTTTTCTACTGATAAGCTATCATAGTCAATAAACCACCGATTAATTGCATAATGTTGAATAATAGCTGGACAAGGTTCTTGAAACTTCTACGGCTCTAAATTTGGCCACGACTCTTTTATTTATTTTTTTTCTATCATCATCGTCAAAACTAAACTAAACTAAACTATTACGTAGACGTTTCACTCCCTTGTTTACACTCAAAATTTATCTTTTTTATCATCATTTTCGGTTACTTTTTTTGGGAAAAAATATTTTGTGTTAAGTAATATATTGTGATTTCGGTTCAGTCATTATCCCAAAAAAATTATTGAAGTCGATGTATATCAATCACATAGCTCATTGGATGAATTAAGAGACATATAAACATATGAATTAAACTAACATAATTATTGAAATAATATTAGCTTTGATAAAATTGACCTCTTAAGCTTGTTGCGCTCCAATTTAACACAGGGACACTTATTATCGTGGTATTGTAAATTAAGGGCCATATACGTAATACAATAAATAACAGGTATAAAAGAAATAAGAATACCGAATCAAAGATTGTGTTTAGATAGAAGAATTATATATTCATGTCATATATTGTCTGATGTAACGTAAATTGTGTTTAATATATATTCATGTACATATTGTCTGATCTCATATATTGTCGGATGTAATAAACTTACGGAGTATAATAGTTCCGGCGAACCAGCTGCCAGATTTGGCTCTGATTGCAGGGCGACCATGCCAATCAACACTCCCATCAAGAGTTAACTCTTCTGTATCTTCATTGAACTTTCCCTGTTGATAGTTTTCATCAAAATGGTAGTATTTAAATTAGTAATAATAACATATCAATAATTTAAATTAGTAATATATATTGAATACTTTGTAGTAATATTATAAGCCTAAAACTGTATTTTGCCAGTGATCAACAGAATTTGGTTTTGATGAGGTCCAATAGGATGGATTTGGGACTTTAATTTAGTAATGTTGGAACATTATATTTCATCATTACAACAAAACTATATGGTAAAAATATATTCAGAAAATGTATGGTTACCTCTTTGCAGACCTCTAAACAGGCCATTGGTGATGAGAGAGTCTTAAGAGACAAAGATGAAAAGATGAAGAAAGAGTACGAGAGAAGTGAAGCAGAGGAAGGAAGATTGTTGAATTGGATGAAAGTTCTCAAGACAATGAGATTTAGTGATGATGAAACAGAGTGTGTGGAGTTATGCGATATAAATAGAGGAAGGAAGAGTGGGATCAACGGTTCAGATTTCATAATGGAATTGTGGAGATATCCTACGTGTCATACTTTTCCATTACTACCTAACAAATTTTTTTAAAAATGATTGCAAAAAACATACTCCATACACTTTTATTACCTTGTAATCTCAATCTCAAATTATGGAAACCTCATCCTGCATTGTGATAAATTATCCAAAAATTAAAGTGACATTTTGAATTTTTTTTATCAAAACAACTCAGTTTTTAAAATTAATTTTTTCAATAAACCACTTTTCCAATTAATTTCATAATGACCCAATTAAGAAAATAGAATTGTAATGTTTTGTCAGATGAATTCATCACAAACTTTAAAAAGGAAGAGCTGACGCCAATTGAATTGACGTCTCCTATGTGTCTCGTCAATTCAATTGACATTTGTATTTAAAAGAGAAGAGCTGACACCAATTCATCTAGCGCTTGTGTAGAAAAGCTAATGCAAACGCCAATTCATCTGACTTCTATGTGTTGGATGCTTTCTTTTAGTATAACTAAATGTGCCTTCTACCATTTACGCCATACCTCTTCTCATTTTCTTTTTAATCTTTTTTTCACTAGCTCTATCATGATTGTTAAAAGAAATGAGTGTGTTTGTTTTTCGAGAACCAAGTCTCCGATGAAGATGCATTTCTGGAACATCCGGAGTTATGTACAACTTGAGAGGAGCTTGAAGCTCTGGTTACACAGAGAGATTAATGATGGTGAAAGAATAAGAAGTATCGAGAGACTTGTCGTACATCTCTATTGCGGATGAAAATGATAATATCCATCGTATGTGGGTGTGAAAGATGACAATGACGTCAGGGATATGATGTCGACACTAGATGTCATTGTTCTGATTGTTGTAATCTCTTATATATGTTGTGGTGTTAAGTCTTTTATTTGTTGTTTGTGTTGTTGTTTTAGGCGTGTTTATGTTCGTGTGTTATTGTTTTAGGAGTGTTTACGTTCCCGTTTTGTTGTAACTAAAATAAATAAATTATCATGCAAAGGTTGTTTCAACATTCAAACAATATTTTTGTGTGTGTCGGGGCTGACGATATATACCACATAATCTTACCAATTTGTCATCAGTATCCATTTTAATTTTAATACGCCGGGGCAATCCTTTTTCTTTTTTCACATATTTTCATTGTGTTAAATTATGTCTTCTTGATATGTAGGTCAATATTCCTCCTTAACTACCATTGACAGCCTATTGTTGTACACACAGAAAACATTTATGATTTTGTAAATGGCGAATATATGTCGTGAAGCGTCTTGGCGAGCATATGAACATGCCATAATGACATGGGAGCAAGGTATACAAAAAGTTTGAAACTTTTCGCAGTCGCACCAACCTCTATTTAGTTTGATCGATAGTATCCCTTTGGCCTCCCCTCATTGTGGTTCATTGTCTCTTCTACACTAAAACTATGTCTATGACAATCAAAGATTGTAACTACATGTGTGCTAGCTTTGCTAGTTTCTGCCTTCATCACTTTCTTGCAGCTTTCACTAAACAATTGCCTCGATTGTAACAGTGAACTTCATTTTTCACCTTTGATTGCAAACAGTGATCTAAACCTAAAATATGATGCACTCACCAACGCAGTTATTGGTAGGTTTCTAATGCTTTTGAATACCGAGTTCATCGAATCCATAAGGTTTGTTATCACGTGGTTCCATCATCCACCCTCGTCAATTGCCCTAGTTTACTTCTCAACTGAAATATTATCGATCCACCTTAATGCACCCGTATTTGATAATCTAATTTCATTGCCATAGTGTTTGGATGATGGCTAATTTAAAGCATACCCCACGTTCACAACTTTTTTTCGAAGAATCTTGTCTTTGATTTTTCTCATGAAATTTTGCAAACAACATGGGTAGAAGAAGGATTTTGCGAACCGTTATCAAGATTATTGTGCACTTTCAATAGATGCATGCATGTCTATCGGAAATCAAATAGAGGTTAGGTTGTGGACCGACATGTGTTATTAGATTCTTGAAAAAGAAACTCCAACCACCACCAATCTCACCTTCAACCAGAGCGAAGGCAATGGAAAAGATATTACTATTGTTGTCTTGTGCAACTCCTATATTAACATCGAGTGTAACGAGTTAGGGTACATAGGGGGCGTGGAACCGGTGACATGTATGACTAACCCAATCGTCATCAGTAATGTTAAAAATATTATCGCATGTAATCATATTTGAATTAAATATTAATATTTTTATTTATTCTTTTTATACATTTATTGTCTTAATTAAAAAATAAATACTGAGGGCGCCAACACTTCCCCTTTAAACTCATACGTCAATTGGATTGGTTAGGCCTATAGGAGGAGTCAATTTAATTGACGTCAACTCTTCTTTTTTTAAAGACCATCACAAATTCACCTGACAACAACACTACATTTCCAGTTTTTTTTAAAAATGGATTATTTTAAGAATTAATTAAAAAAATAGATTATTTGAGCAATTAATTTAAAAAACTAAATCATCTAAATAAAAAAATTCTGACATTGTAATTTTTTAAACTTATAAAATGTAATTTTTTAAAAATCAATATAATTAAGAGTAATTTTGATGAACTTATCAAACAAAATATTTAGTAGGTCAGTTAACCACATGATTACAAAGATATATCCAATGGCAAAGCACTTTAATATTTTTATGGTATGTTTAAATTAGTAATTGAAATGTTTTTAAGTAATTTAGAGTTCTAAATCATTTAATTATAGTTTGGAATAGCTGAAGTCGTCTGTATTAGTTAATTTAAATGAGTGTATATTGTTCATTCAAATTTGTTATTGACGATATTATTTATTTAAATTTATTTATTAATATAAATAAGTAGTTGCTGATACTTATAAATCAATAATTTTAAATAATAATAATAAAATTATTTAATTATTTAATTGAAATTTAGTAATTTTTAAATTCCTTTGTTTGAATATAATATTGAAAAATTCATTGAAAAATGTTTTATCCTTTTTTAAAAAATTTAAAAAAATCATAATCATTTTACAGTTTTTGAAAATTATCAATAATTAATTTGAACTTTTTTAAAATTTAGAGGTCAATTCAAAAGTAATAAAAAATATAGGGACCAATTTGTTTAATCTGAAAAATTAATAATTAACTCAACATTTACAATGTATAAAGAGTATGAGAAACTTCAAATTTCTAATCTTTTAATATTATTTAAAAAAATTAAATTTAAATAAATAAAATATTTCTTAAATTTAAATTATTGTAATATTTTTCATATTTTTATTTTAATGAAAAAAGATTTTTTTTTTTAAATATTTTATCTAAACACATTATCAAATGTATAATAATATGTTTGAATTTAATCATCATTTTTATCGTATCCGTGTGAGTAGAGCTATCAAAATGGACTACCCGGCCCTAAACGGGCCGGCCCATGCGGGCCTCGGGCTTTTCAGGACCGGGCCCAAAAAGTCCATTTTTAAATGGGCTTCATTTTTACTACCCAGGCCCAACCCTGTCTGGGCCATGGGCTACCCGGCCCTAAATGGGCCTCGGCCCTAAACGGGCCTATTTCTAAAAAAATAATTTTTTTCCTTATTTTTCTAAAAACCATACAATTGCATGCAATAATACTTATATATAAGTTACAATTAAAATGTAAAACAACATATTAACCTAATTTCAACTATTCAAAATACTTCAAAAATTATATTTTATTTTGCACACAAAATTAAATAACTTGTTCCAACAAATTTTAAGATATAAATATTCATGACAATTATAATTTTATAACAATCATAAAAACAAACTGTTATAAAATTTTATAACAATTATAATTAGATTGATGAGATATTATTTTATAGCAAATTGGTATATATATGATTTGTACTAACTCTATCCTACCATACAAAATTACATCATGACTTTTTAAATCTCATTTCAACCTTATTTTTAATTAGAATATATCATGGTGTCTTTTCTATATTATCTACATAATTATATTAGGATGGAACCTTTTAGTTTGAAATTAAATCAAACCATCAACTTTTTTTTTGATATTTATACCTTTATAATACTAAAAATAAATTAAAATACATAATACACAAATTGTTTATAGCATACCTTTATATTAAAAAAGGATAATTTCTAATTATAATAAAAATTTAAATTTTTTTCGGGCCGGCGGGCTACCCATGGCCCATACGGGCCGGCCCATATTTTTTAGGGCTTTTTAGGGCCAGGCTTAAAAAGGCCCGGATGTAAATGGGCTCGAAAAATAAGGCCCAAGCCCTAACTATTTTCGGGCCTGATGGGCCGGCCCATGGGCTTCGGCCCGTTTTGACAGCTCTACGTGTGAGTATGAATCATTAACTAGTATAATCATACTAAATTGCTAAACAACTCTTCCCACCAAAATTTCTCTTTCCAACTTCTCTCCCCATTTAATTATATTTTCAATTTCTCTTTGCAATTTCTTTTTTAATTTTCTTTATGTTTAGTTATAATTTAATTTAATTAATTAAAATAAAATAGTTTTTTTTATTGCACTCTGATTTTTAAGGAAAAGATAAACATTATTTTTACCGAACTTAATATTCTCTAAACCTTCATTCTTTAATAGGAGCTCGTTAACCACTCGAGTTCAAATGTTTGGTTAAAATAAAATAGGTTTAATAACTTGAGAAAACTTAAATTTCTATCTTCAACTTCTCTCCCCACTTAATTACATCTTCAATTTTCCTCTCAAACTTCTCTCTTTCATTATAAATTTATTTAATTAATTATTCTCTCCGACCCAACTCACTATTTTACATATATTAAGAAAAATATATAAAATAAGAGAGATAATGACATTTTACTATAATACCTTTATCATGTATTGGGAATGATGAAATTTTTATTAATTAAATAGTAAAATTAAAAAAAATATATTGAAAATTAAAATATATCATTCATTTTGAAATATTATTTTATTCAAAATAGATCACTTATCATAAAATGGAGGGAATAATAAAAATAAAATAGATTTAGCAACGTGAGAAAGAAGTAGACTTTATTTCTCCTCTAACTTAGTCTTATAATATCTCAACTATTTTATACACATGTAGAACATCCCATTTGTCAAACTTACTTTTCTTTCTTAGTAGGAGGTAAATTTCTTTCTACCATTTTTCATGATTATTGTATTTTTCTTTGTTTTATTTTGACATATATATTATATATTAAGGATGGCAAAACGGGACGTCCGTCTCTTTTTAAACATATTAAAAATAGAGTGCAACGGACAAGTCCGTCTATTTTTTATTTTTCAATTTTTTAATAAATTAAAAAGTTTTTTTTTCTTTAAATACAAATTTTTATTTAATATTTAGAATAATTTTTTATAAATCATTATTTTAATAAATTATTCTTTAAAAAATGTTACATATATTCACAAATAAATATATAAAATAAAATCATCAAAAATTGGAATTCCTAAAATTCACTAAAAAAGGACGGACTTAAGGTAAGACAGGCTGAACAAATAAGCATGTCAGACTTTGACGGACGAAAGATTTTGACAGGGCGAACATTGGCGGATGACGGATTTTGACAAGACAGACTTTGGTGGACGACGGGTCCTAAATTTCAATCCAACTAACCATTTTATGCCAGATGCTATATATATATATATATATATATATATATATATATATATATATATATATATATATATATATATGCTTTTTTTTTTCTTTTAAAAAATGTTAAGAAGTCATGATGTTCACAACACACTATAGTTATTTACTTAAAAATTTAATACGAATATTATTTCCAACCTTTTAAATTAATAGGGGAAATTATAGGTGGAAATAAGAGTAATCCTTAATATTTTAAAACAAAATACAAGTTTTCTTTTTAATTTCCTCCTAATTTCTTAGTAAATCTATAGTTGTATTTAATTATTCAAATCTTTTTATTTTTTTTATACATCAAGAAGAATTAGCTAACCAAGTTGGAGTCAACATGAATCTTGATCTATGTTATCATTTTCTTTCTTTTGCATGTCCAATGTTGTTGAATTATTGAAGAAGAATTAGCTAACTAAGTTGGAGTCAACATCATCTCCTTCTACTATTCAAATCAAATTCAGAATGTAGAATCAAGTGAAAGAAAAGTTGAAGAAAGCTTCGAGGAACCACTTTGAATATAAGGAATTCTTGAGGAATAAGGGTTGATCACCAAGTCATCGTAAATGTTAGAATAATAATGTAAGTGTGAGTAAATAGAGAAATAGTTTCATATTGGATATGAATGCGGTGATTTGTGATTTGAAAATATATAAGTGAGAGAACTCACCCACCTATCATTTTAAGGTTTTGGGTGAGTATGTGGTACGTCTCTCACAAAATTGTAAAATGCTTCCTCGATGAACCTCCGAGTTGTCTTCAACAGTGCTATCAGAGTCGTAGTTCGGCTTGGTGAGGGAGCGGGAGCTGGATCACACCGAATTCTGTTATAGGATGTGGGGACTCACACTTGTCGGAATGAGTGCAATTGCTTATGAATTGGTGGAATATTGTCTTACACTTTAAGGTTTTGGGTTGAAATGTGGTGTCTCTCTCACTTGTGATTGCCTAACAGTTTAAAATTTTGGATTGTAAAACAGTTTTATACTGTCAGTTAATCATAACCGTTAAATTTTTATAATTATTTAATTTTTACTTTAATTACATTCAAAATATTATATAGAAATCTTTGTGACGTAGTGATTGTGTAAAAAAAAAAAAATTACAACACCAATACATTCCAATTAATCTCTATATCAAATTGAAATAATACACATAATGAATGACAAGAATCGATAACTGCAAAGAATTTTCTTTTGGACTAAAATATACGGCAGGTCGATGTCTATCTAGCACCCACATAAAATTTGCAATCATTTAATTTTCCTTTAATTCTTGGCTATGTTTCATTTTTCGTTATAATCTTCAATTAAATAGGTGTGAATTTTTGTGTGGGTGTTAATTAATTAATTTTTCTCACTTGGTAACCAATTTATTATAGTGTACAGTTTGTTTTGTAATTGCATTTACAGTTCAACAATAACATTCGTTGAATTTTAACTATCCTAAATTTTGATGGAGTCCAGGTCATAAGTGACTTATTACACTGGGCAGTAAGTAGGAAAGACAAGTGCTTAGTAAAAGAAGGTTGATTTTAAGAAAAGAAATATTGATTCAAATATTGACATGATTTTTTAGAGAGTTTATTTTTAATATATTTTGGCAACGAGAGTATTTATGATAGAAAAAATAATTGTAAACCATTTATCTTTGACTATCATACTTTTTAATATAGGACAGTGAATATTTTATAAATAATTTAAAATAGCATAAATAATAATAATGTTATATAAATTTTAAGATAATTTTGTTTTAAAAAAGTTAACCCCATTACGAGGCTTTACTCTTACCGTTGAAAGAGATGCATAGAGATGACGTGAATGGAATGATGTGGTTTATTTTGTGTCTTCTATTTATTCTCTTCTTCTGGCCGTGTGTTTTCTCCAGGTTGTCAGGTCCCTACTATAAATTCAATTCTTTCGACCATTTTGTGTAATTGTGCTCTTTCTAAAGTCATAATTTTCTATTGGCAACTTCTTCATGATCGTATAGCTACTAGAGTTAATACCGAAGAGGGGTGTCCCTTTGGTCTCTAGGACTTTTTCATGTCATTTTCGCTCGTTTTACATGGAGTCATCCTCCCATCTCTTTGTGACATGCGAGATTGTGTCCACTGTCTGGTATAAGGTTGAGATGGTGTATTGTTTTGCCTAGTGATATCTTTATCCTTTTTCAGATGTTTATCTCCTCGTCTGATGTTCCTAGGACTGGGGGGAGCTTGAGAATGATTTGTTATGTCGTGGTTTGGTCGATTTGAAAATCTCCGAATGATTTAATTTTTTTAAGATCTTCGGTGACACCTAAAGACATGAAAATTATATCTTTGTAGTCAGTGGATAACTCATGTGTCTTCTCGACCTGGCTGAAGAACCCTATCATGTTTCTAAATTAATAGGGGATAAGTGGTTTCGACCTCCATTAGATGTGTTCTTGTTGGTTTCTTTTGTGGTTCGGTGTTCCTTCTGGTGTCCTTGTATTGAATAGTTCTAACCTTGTCTAATGGTGATTTTCCTGATTGTTTATTTTGTAGCATTGTTTTGAGCTTGGGGTTGTTTTAAGCTAGTTGTTTTTCCTTGTTCTTGTTGGTGCTGATTTTGATACTTCTTGTAACTTATTCCAATATGTTATTTTTTTCTTTTAAAAGAAAATCAAAATTTTAAATCTACATCATCTATGATATACGCTTTAGAGCCACCTCTTTTATTGTAAGACGGATCTAAATTGGCTAGCATCCCTAATTGGTATTTTCTTTACCAGCTTCACCATACAATTAAGATAGGTTTGAATGCAACTTGTTGATTGCGTAATTAATTAACTTTAACAGTTCATAAAATACTATCTGCATATAGAAAGAATATATTTAATAAAACTACTCATTGAAGTAACTACTTGCTTTAAAACCTATATATTCATCAAAACACCTAACAACAAGAGTTTGAAAGGTAAATAATAACTCTAAGTACACCTGAATGAATAGTATTGCTGGCTCATTTCACTTTCACCTGAATCAATAGTATTGCAACCTCGTATATATTGATTTAAACATAAAACTTAACCAAACCCTTTTCATTTGTATGTTTGCTTTCACAAATATACTTTTAAATATGGCATGGATGATAATTTTGCTTTTTAATTTCACCCTGATGGGATCAATGGGGCAAAATACAACATAATACTGCAACTAGCATTAGTTATCAGGGTCAATCTAATATAATGCAGAGCTTTAAAAATGTCAAAAGTGTGACCATTAGGTCATTGACAGTGACATTATTTTGTTGAGAAAATTTCAAATTTCTACTAAAGATAAAATTAGTGAAGATATTATATAAAATGATACTTTAATTTTACAAATCTAAGAATGGATTAGAACAAATTAATTTAATTTTTTTAAAGTATATTCAAATTCTAATTTTAATATGATATTTGACGTCATTCATTATTTAAATTCACAATTCTAGTAATACTGAATATAAAAAAATATATTATTTTTTTTTTCAAATTTCACATTTATTAGACATAAAATATTTAAAGATGTTTAAATATTATTTAATTTAATTTATAATTATAAATTAAATTAAATAATATTTAAAACGTACATAAATAAAATCAACTTAATTGAAATTCATCTTTTATCATTTCTAACTTTTGCTATTTTAATTTTTTGTCAAACAAAACATTTACAATATCTCTCTCTGTCTCTCTCTCATCTTTTATTAAATATTAAATTTAATTATAATATTTCAATTTTACTATAAAGATATAATTTTATCTTATTAAATTTTATATATAAGCATAATAAGTACCAAAGCCAATAAATAAGAAAAAAATATTCATATAAAAAAAATCAATCTCCCTAACATAACAACAATAATCAAGAAAAACCCCCACAACATCCAACAACAATACAAAAGAGACATTAATAAAGATTGAGCTCTTCAAACAGAAGATAGGAAGCCGAATAAGTACCTTGTCCTTCACCAAAGCACCAAGGACACTCTAGAAGGAAGGACGCCAAATCTCAAATTGCTGTTAACTTAAATACATGATAAGATTCTTAAGGCAGACCGAGAAAGCACAAGAGCTACCCACATATCTACCAAGATATCATTTTCAAGCATAGAAAATGCTCAAGTTCTCCACATCATTCAAATTCACCAATTAACTTGAAAACACTATATCATTAAGAGATTTCTAAATTAACCAAATCACATCATGACAAATAAAAATATATCCCCCTCTAATCCTAGGCAGACTACAAGTAGGTAATGACATCTGAAAAAGGGTGACCAAATCCCTAAGAAAAACCATAACACATTTCAACCATCTAAATATTCTATACCAAACAGGATCCGCCATCTCACATGTTACAAAGAGACGAGAGGACGACTCGGTAACTATCGAGCAGAAAGGACAAAGAAAATCTATCAACTCCAAATGATTTATCCTCTTAAGTAAATGAACTCTAATAGGGATCCGATCCTAAAAGAGCTTCCAGAAGAAAACTCTTACTTTAAGGATGCCCAACTATTCCAAATGCGAGGAAAAACACTCTTAATAGAGGAGTTCTGAAAATCTCTAGAAAATTATCGCAAAAGGAGAAAAATATAAACAAAAGAAAATAATAATCATCATCATCTTTAGAATGACGCCTCATTGTATATATCTTGTATATATGTTGTTATCATTTAGGAATATTTTTATCGCATATTTATATATTTTTATAATCTTAATTGATTAAAGTGTCATAGATTTTAATTTATAAACATATTCACTTGTATATTTGACTTTTGGACAAAAACATAATTATAATTTGAATAGCTGAATTGAGCATAATTCATATTAATTAATTATTAAATCAATTACAATATTTCTAAATACATCATTTGTTTATATTTAGCACTTTTCTAACAAAATTTTCCCAATTACATATTTTTTATTAAAACAGGAAATCTATTAAATTAAACACTATGTTCATTTTAAAGGATAAGATTTCTTTAACAAAATTTAAAACTTAAAAAATTATAATATTTAATTTATTAATAATTAATATTATTTTTTATGAGAGAGAGAGATATATTATGTTCTCATATTAATATATTTATAAATTAAAAAACCTTTTAAAAAAATAATTTTTAAAAATAAATCTTATATTTAAAAACATATAATATAATAAATATAAACAAATTCTTAATATATATATATATATATATATATATATATATATATATATATATATATATATATATATATATATATATATATATATATATATATATATATATATAGTTAAAAGGTAGTGCACTGACAGTGTAAAATAGTTTTACACTGTCATCCAATAGAAAATCATAAATATTCCATGTCATTAATTTTTTTTTAAATAAAAAAGTGGTTTAATTAGATACATGGGTGGTGATTGGTTGACAGTGTGAAATATTTTTACACTGTCAGTGCATCACCCCTTTTCTCATATATATATATATATATATATATATATATATATATATATATATATATATATATATATATATATATATATATATATATATATATATATATATATATATATATATATATATATAATTATTGATTTATAAATATCAAGGATGATATAAAGGTTGATGTAGTAATATAGTCTAAGGGAACAAACTATTTGAAAAGGAATCACTTTTTTTTAAGGTGACAACTTCAAAAAGAGATTTGTTTTTTCTTTTCCCACTAGCTGTTTAATGAGGAAACAGTGCGGTTAACAACTAGCATAACATGTCAAATATGCATTATACATCATCAGCATATACTACAGTGTGACATGATCATTTTTTTAAGTTATGATTAATTCATAATTCTTTACAACCTTTCCAATCCGAAAAAGAAATAGAAAAAACTTGTACAAGTCATATTTGGCAACTTGGTTCCAACTTTTACTCCTTTTAAAATAACAGAAGCGAAATATAAAAACATAAGCTCAAATCGGTAAAATCCAATTCCAACATAATTTAGCCAAACTTAAAGTGCATGCATGCACCTTTATTGAATTTCAATGGTGTTTGAATTTTCTATTAGAGACATGTTAGATTCACTTCTTTTAAAGGAACTTTTCAATGTCTAGCTCATATAGCATTTTGTGCATAACAAGTTAAAATTAGAAAGTAAAAAAAAAGGTGTGAATGTTAATTTCAAGGAGTACAACTGTTACGCATTACGGCCAAACAAAGTCCAATATCCCCGTTTTGTGTACATAGAAAATGATAAGAAAAAAACGAAATGATAAAGTAAGATTACAATTATGAAAAAATTATGTGGGGTGTAATGCATGGAAGGTCATGGCAAAAGTATGATTGCAATGTTGGAATAACCATGGCCAAAATGACAAATAAATTAAAGTGATTTGAGAATAACAAGTCAATGTATGCAAAAGACTATTGCATTACATTCCAATATCAGAGGCGAGGAGGAAGAGTATATCTGAAATTTAAGTATGAGCGGTTAATCCTAAATTAAATAGCAAAATCGTATTGAATGAAAGATATTTAAAAGATAACATATATTTTAGATTATGATTTTGAATAGAGATGTAATATGATTTTTTTTTAAATCGTTAATACTTTATATTGATTTTAGTGTTTTCTATACTCTTTAACAAATGGAATCAGAGACGTGATTAATTTGAGTTATAGAAGTTCATTTTTGTTGTTAGTGCTTTATGGAGTTTTCAACATGTGATAATAGCAATACAAGTTAATGGACATGAATTGTATTAGTCATAGTTAGTGATAAGTGGATTACAAATATTTATAAGTTCTATAATCTCTAAACATTAAGTTCGAAATTATAATACAAAGGAATCGAAGGTGTAAACTTAAGAAAAATTGATCGAACTTATATATATATATATATATATATATATATATATATATATATATATATATATATATATATATATATATATGTTAAATTGATCAAAACTCGGATGCTGTCTAGGAGATCTATCTGCGTATATTTAACCATTAAATACGTTTTTAGTCCCTATAAATATGCGACCCTGCATTTTTAGTTCTTATAAAATTTTCCTTCAATGAATGGTCCTTCTAAAATTTTTATGCATGTAATTTCAGTCCCTGCTGTCAATTTAATGTGTATTTTTGAATGATTATTTTGCAGACATGTTCATAATATTTTAAAAAGTTCCTGGAAAAAAAAAATTCAAAATTTAATTTCTAAGTTAATATTTTTATTACTTTTATCATTATTTTTTGAAATTTAAAAAATTCATATTTAATTATTCTCGTTTTAAAAAATTTTAAAACTTGGTAAATAAATATTTTACAGTATTCTAAATATATATATAAAAAATTATTCAAAAATTTAAAAGTTAAAGGATAATTAATCAGTTTTTAAAATTTAAGAAAATAGCAAGGACTAAAATTACATGCATAAATTTTTTTAAAGGACCATTCATTGAAAAAATTTTATAGAGACTAAAAATGCAGGGCCACATATTTATAAAGACTAAAAACATATTTAACCCTATATTTAATCAGTATTCAGCAATATCAATATCGTTATCTCAGGCCGAAGAATTTATTTTATTAATGATAATATAATATTTTATTATTAAACATGCTGCATTATAGTATTTTGTCTTCATTGTTTCTTTAAACTTATGATTTAGCAACTTGGTTATGAAATGGAATTGCTCGTATTACGCCCATGTAAGTGACTTATCAACAGCACCAAGCACCATAAAGCAGATTATGAAATTTTCTTACGCACTAGAGCACTAAAGAAACAACCCTTTGATGAGGTGTTCTTTTTTCTACACAAATTTATTCTAATAAAGTCCATTTCAATAGTCATATCCCACCACTACCCAATTTTTAAATAAACATCAACATCGTGACCAAATTTTTTTATGAGGAAAATGCATTTTATGGGGCAATCTTTCTTACTTAGGTAATGTGAATTTTGTGAGGTGAGAAAGGTTAAGGTTGAGAGACAATAACCTGTTTTTAATCCAACTTGACAAGCACACTTGTACACGTTCATTGGTTGTCTTTTAACACAGGACAACAAGTCAAATGTTTACTGTTGTTGTTGTTTCAATCTATGGTCTCACTTATCACTTGATCATATTTATAGTACTACCTATTGGTCTCTTAGGTATAATAATGGCATTAAAAAGAAGGGCTTAGACTCACTGTAGGGTTTGATAAAACTGTGGCACATGATCTTATTCTGTGCATATTTAATACCATGAGTTTTCTCTCTATGATGTGCTCTACCGACACGAGAGATTATATGTATAAGCTATTAATCTTACATGTGTTTAGCAATAACCAAAACAAGTGAATTATGAGTCTATCCGAAGTTAACAATCACATATTAAAAAGAAGAGATACATTTAGACTTGGTAGATAAATTTTGTGAAAATATTTCACCTCAATAGCAACTCCCTACTGAGGGAAAAAATTGAACAGGGCGTAAGTTTGACTCCCAACGTTAATAATTATGAGTACTATTTATAAGAAAAATGTAATGCCTTCTTATAATTTTTTTAATTTTTAAAATAAAAATAAATTACATTTTTTTTCTATGTTGGAACTCTGAATCGAGGGAAAAAAGTTCTAACCTAAAAAAAAAACACTCAATTTTGTTTTTCTAAGATATACAACATTATGCGTTCATTCACTTTCGCATTTTCATTGACGAAATCGTAGACGAACTTGACCTTCTATCTCCAAACTTCATCTTATTAACCAAAGTCTATTTCTCCACTAAATCGAACTCAAAAATATTATTTCTTCTATAAATGAAACTCGAAAATATCATTTATTCTATTAACGAGTTTTATATCTCCATCATCTCTTCTCTAACTCTAATGAGGCAATAAAAGCATGAATTCAACTTAACATTGTTAGTTGTTTTTGTTGTTGTGTCATGAACAAAATGAAAGTTAATTAAGGAATCAAAAATCAATTATGAAAAATTATTTTATAGTATAATAATTTGTTTTCTTAAATTAATTTTTATCTATTTTATAAAAACATGATAATTTGTTTAGCAAAAAATAAATTGCATCTGTTGTGAAAATGATGCCAAAAATATAGTATAATAGGGAGCACAATGGGAAGCAAGAAGAACAACAAGGATTTGTTATAACTGTTATTCTTTACTTTATCTTTGAAACAAGATTACAAGTGTCACAAGAATAACAAATAACGCTCTCACCCTAAATGAGGATTTGCAGTAAGCAATGATGAGAGACTAGTATGCTATTTATAATTTACCTAACATAATAAACTAATAGGCTTGTTCACAAATACCCATTACAAGCTAACTTAGGGTATAAGCTAACTTAAACAATTGGACATTACAAACAGGCCCAATTCATAATACTAATAACCCTAGCATTTTGACCCCCACATACTAGAACAAACTTCGACTACAGTATGTAGGTCTTCGACACCAGCATGTAAACATACTTCGACATGCATAGATCCTGTCGAACCAGAAGCTACTCTTCTACCCAATAGAGTTTGATCCATTTCTCACAGCATCATTTAGTGAAGATATTGCAACCCAAAAAGAAAATAATGAATAGTAAGAATTTGAAAAGAAACCAACACAATGTGTTATTTCCTTTTAATTTTTTTTATCATTAATCATTTTCATTTTGGGTTGCAATATCTTTTCTAAATGATGCAATTTCTTCTTCGTTGAATAAATGATTATATTTTTATGAAATACACATTTAATAAAAACTAAATGTTTATGTTTCAAAATAAATTGCGTTAAGTCTAAAATGTCAAGACCCCAACAAAGTGACAAAAGGTATATTAAATTTTCCATTGGTTAATAGTCACAATCAAGGGGAAAGTGATCTATTCACACATTTCTCCTCGGTTAAAAGTCTCAACTAAGAAGAAAAGTTGGGAGCTATATATCACCTCAGTTGAAACTCCCAACCGAGCGGAAAAGTCCACACGCCATTTTAAAAATGCTATAGCTTGAAATCGAACCCGTTCAAAATTATTTTCCACTTAGGTGGAGATAGGTTTGAGGAGAAAAGTAGTGCATTTTCTATGACACTCTATGTCACATTATCTACCCAACTGAGGTAAAAATCATATTTCAATCGAGGTAAAATCATATTTCCATAGTAGTCTTTATATTGAGTGACATCCCTCACTTTATAAGCCGATTTTGTAGGAATTAGTTAGGTAAAATTGTAATACTAAAAGTGAGTTTAATTAATTGGCACTTCTAATTATATGGTTATAGTTTTGGAATTTATTTGATGAATTTTTTATTGTTGCTAATTAAAATAAAAAATTTCAAATATTATTCAATGATACAGTTGTCATACCCCAAATTTGTCCTACCCTTTTACTTTCATCTGGCTTAGGTCTTGCATTCATGTGCATATCTCCATTAGGACATTAACATAACATGCATCATTAATCAATAAACTTGGCGAGGGATCGAGGTCGTAGATAGAGTTGAGGTTTCACATGGCTTGAAGTTCATACTTTGTGCAGACTTGTTTCTATTAAGGTTTTCAACTGATCATGGAGTGAGGTTCATTTCATTATGCTTGTATCAATTAGTCAGGGTTTCCTCTGGTTCACCTGATTATTTGGAATACGAGCTATTCGTCTAAAGCTTCATTAAAAGAGTATGGACTCGCTCATTTGGGGACGGTATTGAGCCACTTTCAATTTTTGAAGACATTTGACAAAATTTTGACTTTTGGTCAAAGTCAACCATGGACGGTTGACTTTGTGACCAAAATCCATATTGGGTTATCTCGGGTTTTTGTATTATGATGTTTGGTCGAGTTGCAAATTGAGAATATTTGGAATTGAAGCACTTAGATGGAAGGAGTTCTTTTAAATTCAATACTAGGGAACTACATGAATATATCATTTGCAAGTCAAGAAAGATTACATTGTTTGGACTACAGTTTCTAATATTGTTCAAAGTCATTACAAGTACCAAGAGCATTTTCATCATATACAAAACAGAGACACAAAATTTGAAGCTTAAAACATAATGTTTAGGTCTTATTCTAAGCCATGTCTTTATTCAACTTCGTCGTGACCTCGTCTTCCATGTTGTGACTCCATTTTTAAGTGTTCTTCCACAAGCTTTTGTGACGTACCAATGCATCTCAAGCCATCTGCAAATCTGCAAACACAAGCCCCCTGTCAAGCATGGACACAATCCTAACATTACACTTCTAAACGATTTCAAAACCGATTCAAGCTGAACACATAATTATTCAAGTTCCTACTAACACCTAACAACTTAGCAAGCTAACAGTAGCAACAATCAAAAGAAAAGTCCAGACCTGCAGAACAAAAAGAAAACAGGGGAGATCCATGTGAACTAATCCCTAACAATTCCATCCCTACCAACATCAAACCTGCAAGATCAAACCAAAGCCAGCACACACCTTCTAACCTCCCTTAAGTTCTTTCCTAACTGTTTCACACTTCAAGACATCTCACCTTTAGCCAACGATTCTGTTTTGCAACCGTTAACCGCCATCGAATCGTGACAGTTACGAGCTTACTATCCAAACCCAGCCGCCAAAACCTGTACATTAACCAACAGCAGCAACATTTCAGTCTTAACCATGCTTCAAAATAAACCAAACTTAACTAACACAATTGACAGTTTCTTAACCATTCTATAACCACTAACTGGTTGTATAACTAACTGTTAAAACCTCCCATAACTAACAGAAGTTCTAACTAACAGAGATCACCTCTATAACAACCTCCAATCCTAGTCAGCAATCTCCTAACCTCATCTAACAGATTCTGAACCTAATCCCAAGCCTCACACTCAACCGAACCTAGCTCATCACCTCCTCTATATAACAGATTCACTCTTCCTCATCTTTGATTCTACACGCTCATTCTCACATTCACCACTTCATCACCATTCACCATTTCTGAACCTCCACACACGCCATAATCACCTTCACTTCTCATTCTCCATATTTCACCCATTCTTCACGCACATCATCCTCTCCACCACACTTCATCTTCTCCATCTTCGTCACCTTCTCATTCTCACACTCTGCAACTTCTCCTCTCCCAATTCCCTCAACCCTCACCTCACCGCAACTTCACCACCTCTAATCGTCATCATCCTCAACACTCCCTCGTCTCAAGCTTACGCACCATTCACAGAAAATCAAAACCAAAGAAAGAAGGGGAAGAAGAAGTGAAACATGAACAGAAAGGGAAAGAGAAAATCGATAACAAGAATCAATCGGAAGCTCACCAACAATCCGTGACGAACTTCGTCCATCGCCTCAAGATTTCCAATCATCATCATCACTCCAATCTCAATGTCACGATAATCGCCTCCAATCTTTCAGTCTCCAGAAGAGTTCACTTTCTTCGATCTTCAATCCACAATCGAAGCGAGTCTCCTGCAATCACGAGTTCGTGAGCGCCAAAGAAGACGTATGCGAGAGCAAGGGAGCGAGATATCGGAGAAGACGAGAGTTTTGATCGGAGAAGGTGGAGTTCGCCGCCACCGTCGCCGCTGGGTGTTGATTGGTTGATCGAAGGGGAGCGCCGCCGTTCTTGTGAAGAGGAAGAACAAAATTTCTTTTGGAGAGGAAGTTGATGCGTCGCAAGAAGTAATACCCTAATCCCTTCCCTCTTTATTTTTTCTTTTTTTATTTATTAAATTAATTCATGTTTGAATATTAAACAAAATCTGAAAAAGAATAATAAACTGAATCAAAACAAATCATTTGGGCCAACGCATTGCTATTCACACCCCAGGCGGCCCATATCGCGTTTTTGGCATACTGTAACAATAAAACAAACTCTGGTGGGCCTAATTCAGTCTGGGCCCTGCGCATATATGCTTACTGCACCCATAATTTCAACATGCACCCCCTGAATTCATACTCTTTTTCATTTTAGAATTTAGATTTTCTTTACATTTTAATAATGAGATGCTAATTTTCTTCCTTGTACTTCTAGACCCTAACACTAATTTCTGACTAAAAAAAATGATCACAAAATATTAGTTTAGACATTTAATTCTTGTGTTTGATTAGAATACCAATTTTGTCATAAAAATGTTCATAAAAAATATTAGTTTTAGGCTATTTGTTTTTTAGTCTTTACTTGATTCATTTCCTTCATAAAAACCATATAAAAAATAATAGTACTTTTAATTCACTTTTGTGCTATATTTTGACTCGTTCTTTTTCATGCTATTTTCAATATTCTACTTAGCGCTTTATTTTTCATGCTTCTTTTATTCCTAACCTTAGGTAGAAACCATGATAACATTAGGTAGAAATTCCCTTCATACTTAGGCTAGTTTCTTTTCCTTTTCAACATAAAACATCTAAAAATACTTGAATAAAATCCCCTTAAAAAACACCAACCAAAAACACTTCAAAAAAACCTAATAAATGTTCAGACTTAAAACAAAAGTGAGGAAGTGATGCGAGACCTTGTAGTAGGTTCTCGTCATCATGGAATTACCCTAAAAGACACAAACCAAAGAGTAACTCGAGTTTCCCTTGCTTAAGGGATTTCCTCGAAACGCTCAAACTCTCTCTCTCACCTCCTTTCTTAAGGGCATTGTTATCTCCGCTCCATTGCATCCTAGGTCGATCCCTTATGCAAGAGCGCGAGCGTTAACTCCACCCAACTAAAAAACACAAAAACAAACGGAAAATCGTTAGCCGAACTACGGCGCTCTGATTCCTGAAAAGGATACGTAGGCATCAAGTCGCGGGGCTTGAACGAGCACACTTGTAAATAATTCCTTCTTTTCCCCGTATTTCTTTTGCATTCATTCGCATGTAGACATAGACATAGTACACACCCTTTAGATAGAAACAAACATAGGTGGATACCATCGAGTACGATGGGCGCGAGGGGTGCTAATACCTTCCCCTTGCGTAACCGACTCCCGTACCTTGATTCTCTGGTCGCAAGACCTTGTTCTTTCCTTTGTTAGGTTTTCTGGTATTCCTTTCCCCTATGGGATAAATATATTGGTGGCGACTCTGTTCATTTTTCGCGAGCGTGCGACAGCTGGCGACTCTGCTGGGGATGTTGCTAGACCTATTGCGGGTCCATTCTTAGCGAGTCGATCCTAGCCTGCGTTTGTTTGTTTATTTACTGGGTGTTTACTTGTTTTATGTCTATACCTTGTATATATGTTTGCATGCTTATTCTTTGCCTGCATATCATGTTTATTTCTGTTTGCACATCATGCATATGGATTATATTTTGTGTTCCCTGGGGTCTTCTGTTCTGTTTTGCAGGTGGGGGGTTTGTATGAGGTAAAAGGCCCACTACCCAGGCCAGTGACACATAGGATTAGCGTGGATGCTCATGTCGACTCCCGTAGCCCTTGCTACGATCGAGCTTGACATGGGGTACCACAACTAGGCGAGGTTCTTTCATGGAACACTGTGTCTGGCACGCTTGTTGCCTCAAACACTTTGTACCCCGTGGGAACTGTAGACCCTGGTGACCATTAGGGACCACTTGTCCGTGTCTAGACTTTATACCCGTGAGATTGGGGTGGGACAGGAAACCTTGACTCCTACATACCATTGCTTCTTCATATTTGAGGTCGGACCTTTATTTGGTCTGTTCTCATGGTGCTTGATATTCTGGTATTCAAAAAAGGCGTCGAACCCTTGATCCTGTGACATTTGACTTATACAGAGGCTTCACATCAGTTATCCAGAGATTGCACAGATCATATGGACCTTGATCCCATGCTTTTGCATCGCATAACATCATTGCTTTATCCACTTCATTTGTGGGGGATCCTAAAGCCTATTTCCAAGAAAAAAAACAAAAAGAAAAAGGAAATAGAAAAGCAGAAAAAAGAAAAGAAAATATACTCCAAATAAAACAAAGCTTGGATTCCAAAAGAAAAAAGAAAAAAAAGTGTGCGGAAAGACTTTAGGATCTCTCATAAATGAAACATGCATTCATACTATCATGCATTTCATGGTTCTTTCAAAGACTTATGGGACCCTTTCTATCCAGATTTCAAGATCAACAACAAATTGACTTCTCACCGCTATGTGCTTGAAAGTTAACAATGGAACAACTTCGTGGGGTTTTGACTAAGATAAGAACATGAATAGAGACTGAAGTGAATCAGTGTATGGAGTTTATTCAAGCCTTTTTTGACAAGAAGAATTGAGACATGTTCCTCAGAGGCCTAATGGGATGTTGATCCCACCTCAAGAGAAGGTTTTGTGAATCAGAATGTTTGAAAGGATGTTGAGATTCTTGTTCTTGGTAAGGAGAATTCACATCATTGAAGTCTTCGAGTTTCCGAGTATGGGAATTGACAAAAGGTTCCACCTCTTGGAGATAAGTTTGGAAGCCAAAAAAAACAAGGTCGTGACTCCACTGATTCAGATGTTGTTGGTTTGTGCCTGATGCCTGATATCAAGAAATGCAAGGATCATCCACTCTCACTCCTAATGATGGATATTGAGGCTAAATTGGTAATCATCTATTGTACATGTGTGGAAGTTGCTTGGGGCTCCCGATCGAGGGATAAGCAAGACGTACTCTTATCTTGAGCATTGCATCATTCGCATTGCTCGAATCCCTTAAAGCATTACAAATTCCTGGATGACTTTGTCAGAATCTTTCTCCGTATGGTAATCAAGAATGTTCTACACAACGCTTCTCATTCTCAAGGTTCTACTTCATATCTCAGTTGCCTCTTCTCAAGATTTCCTTCTTAATGGCCTTCGAATGTTAACAGAGACGAGAAGAATATGAGAAACAAATTGACGTGATTCTATTGCCTCGTTCCCATTCGCCTCCCTGTTTGTTGGAACTTCAATTGGTTAAGATTCGAGTATTGGGTCCTCTTCACCACAAGAGATCTCTTCAATTTGATAACTGTACAAGGTTCTTCCGTTTAAGATGGAGATTACTACTCTAGCAACTATGCTTGGGGCTCCCGCACGAGGGATAAGCAAGACGTACTCTTATCTTGAGCATTGCATCACTCGCATTGCTCGAATCCCTAAAGTAAGGCAAAAGTTTACAACTCTTGGGTGACTTCGTTGGAGTTCTCTTTTGGAGTAATCTGGAGTATTTGGAAAGAACTGCAAAAAGTATTCAAGATCAATAAGTCCAGACGGAGTCAAGTCTCCTCAACAATGGCATTCATTTAGTTTCTTTATTGCATTCTCATTTGTAACATTTCATTGTTTGTTTAAGCATTGCTAGCATGTAAAAACTTGTTAATTTCTGAATGAAAATCATAATACATTGTTTATGTTTGTCTTGAAGCCACCCATTCGTTATCACTCATAAAATGTTTTTGGCATTACGATACCAACTTTACTAATCACTTGCTTAGGCAAAGAGCTGAGGGAGAATGATGAAAGATAAAAATGCAAAAATCTCTAATCGTGTGTTTTTGAATAAAAAACCCTACTGAGGATGTACAGGCATTGTTTCAAATCCCCAAACACCGGAGATATAAGGGAGATAGACCATCGTCAACCCCTTTAAGCCTTGAAGTAGGAGTTCTTTTCTAAATCATTAAAACCCTTATTTTGACCTTGGGGCAGGGTAGTGTTCATTTAACTTGATCGAGTGTTCAAAACTCACCAAAAGGGTATGCATATAAGGATACAACAATGGTTATCCTTCACAAGGTTGAGGAATGTCGAAACCGCAATGATTATCCTTATTTCATCAAGAGATCAAGAGATGACGATACCACAATTGTAATCCTTCATCAAATCAAAGGAGTGAGGCGGTCGCAATCACCTCAGACGAATCAAAGACTATGCGAGGTCACACAACTTCTTCAAAAAAAAGAAAAAAAATGACGAAAAAATAATGAAAATAAAAAAGATGAAAAGAAAATGGCAAAAGAAAAAAGATGATGAAATTGCCAAGCAAGAACAAAGTCGTGTGACAATGAATCAGAAGAATAAAAGGTGAGCGACCGCCATGTCCAAAGATCCTCATTGATTCTTCAACCATCTCAAAATTCCTTGTGACGGATGAGCACTCGTGTCGAGTTAACTGAACATAGGACTGGAGAACATCACGAAGGGGGTGGGTACAAATAATTTTGAGCCTAAAAATCCTTTGTTTTCTGAAAACCGTGAACCCGGCCAAGTTACAACCCTTAAAAGTCCTAATTGAAGTAGGGTTTATTTCGAAGACGCACTCCTATGAGATAGCGTTTAACTGACTCCCAATGAAGCGAGACTCCTATCCATGTTGGTATCGTACGTTTGCTTTGTCTTCCATATGCAAAAATCGAGGTTGTGTCAACTAGTGATTCATTCACAAGAGGTCGCAATCTCATTTCAATAAAAAGTTTCTTTAAACTTCAAGACTAACATAGGCTTTGCATTAGAATCATCATTCTTAGAATTAACATTCTTTTGCATACAAAACATGTGCTTAACGTCAAGGAAGTTACCATGATGAGAATCAGTGAGTAACTTGATCATGTCAAAGTACAAGAAACTTGAGAACTCCGAGGAGTAAAAACCAATCATTTCTTTTTCTTTCGCCTGCTTGGCACCTAAGGGCACCATTATCTCCGCTCCATTGCATCCTAGGTCGATCCCTTATGCAAGAGCGTGAGCGTTAACTCCGCCCAACTAAAAAACACAAAAACAAACAGAAAATCTTTAGCCGAGCTACGGTAACTCTGATTCCTGAAAAGGATACGTAGGCAGCGGGGTAGGGCCCGTGCGAGTATAATTCTTTATTTTCCCTACATTCTGCATTCATTCGCATTTAGACATAGACATAGTATACACCCTTTAGATAGAAACAAACATAGGTGGATACCATCGAGTACGATGGGCGCGAGGGGTGCTAATACCTTCCCCTCGCGTAACCGACTCCCTTACCTAGATTCTCTGGTCGCAAGACCTTGTTCCTTCCTTTGTTAGGTTTTCTGATATTCCTTTCCCTTATGGGATAAATATATTGGTGGCGACTCTGTTCATTTTTCGCGAGCGTGCGACAACAGTTACGCTTCTTATTTTTTTTTCAAAACTTATAAAAAGATTTAGTTACACTATGAAACATTAGTAACATCCAAAATATTATTAACGGTTGAAATATGAGAGAGTGAGAAATATTTGAATAAATCGTGTGTTGAATAGAACTATGAAGATTGCTTTATATAGTAAGATTTGCAGTCTATTGTATTAATTACATAAAGAAATATGCCACAATATATTCTATCCTATTCTAGATAGGCTAAAGAATATTCTATGAAATATTCTATATACAAATATTAACACCCCCCTAAAGTTGAACATATAAGTCAAATGCACCAAGCTTGCCACATACATAGTTAGTTTTAGGACCTCCAAGGGGTTTTGTAAACACATATGCCAATTGATCATTAGAGTCAACAAAGCTTGTGACAATGTCGCCTGAATCGATCTTCTCTTTGAAAAAATGGCAAACTGTCTAAATATGTTTGGTACTCTCGTGAAAAACTAGATTCAAAGAAATATGCAATGCAGGTTGGCTATCACAAATAAGTGTCATTGGTCTTGCTTCTTCAAACTGAAGTTCTTTGAGCAGTTGCTTTAACCAAACAAACTCACATGTTACTAGTGCCATAGCCCTATATTCTGCCTCAACGCTTAATTTTGCAACTACATTTTGTTTCTTACTTTTCCAGGATATCAGGTTTCCTCCAATAATTACACAATACCTAGAGGTGGATTGTCTACCAATATGTGAGTCTGCCCAATCAGCATCACAATATCCAATTATTTGAGTATGTCCTTTATCGTCATAAATGAGAATTTTTCTTGGAGCACCTTTGATGTATCTCAAAATCCGGATAACAACATTCATGTGTTCTTAGCAAGGAGAATTTAAGAAATGGCTTACCATACTAATTGCAAAAGAAATGTTCGGACCTGTGATTGTGAGATAATTTAACTTTCCAACCAATGAGTCATATAGAGGCTCCCCCTGATTGGATAAGAGTTTAACACTTGGATCCATAGAAATATTAATTGGCTTAGCATTCAACAAACATGTTTCTTCCAGAATATCCATAGCTTATTCCCATTGAAAAATTACCAGACCATCTTTATATTGGGCTACCTCAATACCCAAAAAATAGCGGAGTTTACCAAGGACTTTCATCTGAAATTGATTCGACAGATGTTGATTCAATTCAAATATTCTCTATTGATCACTACCAGTTATAACAATATCATATAAATATCCAATAAGATAAATACACCATTGGACTGAGTGACGATAAAAAACAAAATGGTTGGCTTCACTACGGACTATACCAAACTGTTGTACTACAGTGCTGAATCTGCCAAACCAAGCTCTTGGACCTTACTTAAGATCATAAAGAGACATGTGTAGCCTACAAACCATAGTCGATGTCTCCCCTGAGAAAAAAACCTGGCGGTTGCTCCATATATACTTCCTCTTAAAGATCATCATGTAAAAATTCATTTTTGATGTCAATGACGAACGGATGCAATGGAGAGAAGAAGTATAATTGATTCCATCTTGGCCACAAGAAAGAAAGTATCACTATAATCCAACCAAAACATATGAGTGTATCCTTTGTCTACTAAACAAGATTTAAATTGATCGATCTTACCATCTGGACTGATCTTCATAGTATAAAGCCAACAAAAATCGATCAAAGACTTCCCAAGGGGTAGAGGAACCAGTTCCCAGGTACCACTGCTTTGGAGAGAACATGTATCATGAATCATTGCCTGCCTTTACTCAGGCTGAGATAATGCTTCACCTGGAGAATTAGGAATAGAAACAAAAGATAGAGAAGACAGACAAGTATAACGTAAAGTGGAAAGACGATGATAACATGAATTAAAATAATTTGGATAGGGATTTTGTTTTTAACATATACCTTTTCGAAGGGCAATCGAAAGATTTTACTTAGGCTTCATGATTGGGTTCAATGAGAGAGACAATGTTGGAAGAGATTCTGGAATGACCTCAAGGACATGTATGTCAAACATTAGGTGACGATGGTGATATGTTTGTAGTGGTCGAGAAGTGGAAGGGTCATCCGTAGGGATATCTAGTGGGTTTAGGCTCCCTAGAATAATTGGGAATAATGGTAGATGGGGCATTAATAACTTCTGGAACAGGTGTGAGAGTAATTTCATTACCGGGTTTCAGAGTTACTTGGTTAGACTTGAAATATGAAACATACTCGAAGAAGGTAACATATGCTGATATGAGGTGTTATTATAGAGAAGGAGAATAACAACAATAACCTTTTTGTTATCGATGATAACCAAGAAAAATTCACTTGATGGATTGAGCTGATAGTTTATCAAGTCCAGGAGATAGATTGTGAACAAAACGTGTAGACCAGAAGACACGGGGAGGAATTAGGAAAAAGAATTGAGTGAGGTATTTTTTCGTTAAGGACAGACGAGGGCATGCGTTTTATACGGTAACATGTTGTTAGCATGACATCCCCCCAGAACCAGAGTGAAACATTACTATGGAGAAGTAAGGTCCGAGTGGTCTCTACGAAATTCCTATTTTTGCGTTCGGCTACCCTATTTTGTTGAGGTGTATGAGGGAAAGATGTTTGGTGGTGTATACCATTGCTGGGCATAAACGTTTGAAATTGTTAGGATAAGTATTCACGAGCATTATCACTTCTTATGGTACGAATAGACACACCAAATTTAATTTTATTTCTTTATAAAATTGTTCAAAAATAGAAAATAATTCATATTTATTTTTCATTAAAAATAACCACGTGCAACATGAAAAATCATAATAAAGGTGACAAAATACCTAGAATCAAGAGTAGCGACAGTACGCGAGGGACCCTAAACATTGGAGTGAACTAAAGCAAAAGAGGATGAAGCTCGTTTGTTGACTCAATCGGGAAATTGACTACAAGTGTGTTTCCCCAACTGACACGACTCACAATGAATGACCTAACTGAGCATAGGTAGTGAGTGGAGAATATTTGGCTGAGCATGTCTTAGATGACATTAAGAGGTAATAAAGGCATTGAGACTCACATCCGAAGCCAATCGTCTGACTTTTACTCCGGTCCTGCAGGGTAATATTATTTTATTGCTAGTGAATGTGATAATACAATCTTGAGAATGAGTTAAACGATTGACTAAGAGTAAATTAAGTGGAAAATTAAGTACATAGAGAACATAAGTAATAGAGAGAGAAGGTAGAACTTGAATAGTACTAATTCCTTCAGATCGGGTTTGAGAACCATTGGCAGAAGTTATAGTAGGTTAGAAACCAAAGGTAGAAAGGGAAGAGAAAAGACTTTTATTACCGACAAGGTCCAAGAGAAGATCATTGAGAGAGGAAAAGATATGAATTACCAGTGTGTGCAACCGAAGCAGTAGAACTAGAGTTCTGACACCACATGAGGAAATCGTCGTAGCTTCGCGTAAAGACTTGAGGATTAACCATGAGTATCTGAAGAGGAAAAATATCGCGTGAACTAAAGAAAATGATGGCTTTTTAAACTTAAGAATGACTTTCAGTGAATGGAAAAATATTTGAGGCTGGATCTGGAACCAAGACAGGGAGGCGAGTGGGGCGGTAAAAACGTCGTTGATGTCGGATGCCGAATGTGTTGTCACGCACGGTGTCGGTGGTGGCACGTGAGTCCCATGCATGGAGGTTGCATTGACGCGTGGGCGTGTGGGGAGGCGGCTTGCGGTGATTTTTTTGGGGATGGGCCAGATTAGGGAAGACACTCCTGTCTGCGGGGGTGGCGTGCTAGATAATCGTCGGGATCAGTGGCGGCGGTGGCGGTGGTGACCGGAGGGTTACGGAAAACGATGCAACAATGTGTCACGGCAGTGAGTGAAAGGAAAACCAGAGTTGGAATATAGTTTGCCAATTTTTTTTACTCCGAAAGATAGTGGATCAATCGAGTATAGTACGGTGAAATGTTGTCTCTCAATAGACTTTGAATACCATGTTGAAATATGAGAGAGTGAGAAACATTTGAATGAACTGTGTGTCAAATAGCACTAAGGAATATTCTATATACAAATATTAACATTAACATTTTATTATAATGCTGAAATAATCTTTGATTCAATATTAATTTTACAAAATCAAATTTTTTATCGCTCAATTTTTTTAATAAAGAAAAATTATTAAATAAAAAAAGTAAAAACAAAAAAGATAGGGATATAAACATAACCCATTAAACGACTAGAAAAATCAATAGTTGAACATATTCAACCTTTTATTCAAAAAGCTTTCAAAAGCACAAATAGAAAGTGAATCCCATTAAGTTTCATATTCAACAAAAAAAAAGCATTGGCTAGCACAATCATTTCTTTCTCTAAAACGTGAGATATTTTGGCTCTAAAGGAATGTATAGTGTGTACAATATTCTTCCATTTAATTAAAAGATGTCAATGAATAATATTCACATTATAAAATGCACAAATGTCCAACATTGAGTTAGTTTCAAGACAGAGATTTCTCTAATTACCTATGTTAGCATATTCTATAGCAAATATAATTTCATGAAATTCAACATGAAAGGAGGTGCAAAATTCAATTTTAACTGAGAAAGCTCCCAAGAATGTCCCTAAATTATCCCTAATAATGCCTCTACAAGTTGATATTTCAAGACTTCCTCTTAAAGAATAATTTGTGTTGCTTTTAATCAATTTTGACTATGGAAGCATCAATTAATTTGTATGATTGTAGGTGCGGGAGGAAGTCAAAATTTAATGTCAAATCATTTAATAACTATAAACTCATAAACTGAAGAGTACACATGCTGCTTGAAAGCAATTAATTTGATATCATATAGACTACTTTTTTAGCATGAAGTGTTCTATCAAAGTCAATTTTACCATTTTGAAACCTCGTATCATTTCTTGTGTGTCAAGTTTTCCAAATAATCATTATGATGGGAGCAGTGCTAAAAAAAAGTAGTAGCAACCGAGCTGCTGCTACGACAATTAAAGAACCAGAACGACAACCAGGATGATATCTCAGAGTAACGATTACAAAAGGCCAAGGGTCGCGAATCCTTTATAAGCCATTGACGGAGTCTGTTACGAATGATTAATGGGTAGTAAAAACCTACTAAGTGCAGGCCTCTTCATGATCCAAAGGGAGAGAGGTAGACATTATATATAGGTCTTGAGGCCAAGTGAAAGGGGACAGATCACATGAATAACACTAAAAGGAGTGGAAACTAGGAAGCCGCCATTAATGGTGGCCCTTCATCCTTCTTCCACAAGTCCCTTAAACACATAACAGTTGCATCCTCACTGGATTAACTTCCGAGAGGTTATCCATATGTGTTCTGTCGGAACAGAATTCATTTTCACTCACACATTACTTATGATTTCTCTCACTGACTTGAGTGTTGAAGTGCTAATCTTGCAAGACAACACCTCGCCTCCAAATTGGAAGTACTGATCCACTACAACAAGATACGATTTCACCATATCACCTCTCATTTCTAGTTCCTAACAAAGACCCTTTATAAATGTTGCTGAGTTCTATGACAATTGATATTCAACTCAACTGTTGCATTGTCAAACCTCCAAGAAACTTTCAGATGAAGCTCAAAGTCTTTCAGGTGCACACACTAGATCAAGAATCATACCACACATAAATGATATATGAAGATGGAGTAATACCTTACCAAGAAGAAGAATCTTGGTGACAAATTTTGAAGGTACAAGAAACACAAGAAAGTGGGGGTTTGAATTGAGTTTTAAGGTTTAAAATAAATTTCTTCCCAAGTCAAAAGCCAATAAAACAAGAATAAAAATAAATGACACAATTATTTTTATCCTAGTTCACTGTTAACGAAGTTAATAAAGTCCACCCGCCAAGGTGATTTTTCCTTCTCAAACAAGGACTTAATCCACTATAACCAAACTCTTTAGAGAACCACAACAAAGACCAACTATCAATGTTGCAAACAACAAAGACTACCCGTCAATGTCTTCTTTAGAAATTCTAACTATACCTTAGTCTCTCAAGGAGCTATCAACTTACAGGTTAAAATACAAGAGTTATGTTTACAAGGTTGCTTCTTAAAAGCATATTACACCGGTTTAAATACAATCAAATAACACAACAATGTTATTAGCAAGTATATGAACAAAAGCTCACTTGCTGCAAGTTAACGAACAAACTTTCACTTACTTTCACAAAACTATACAAAGAATATATCAGTGTTTTTTGAGCAGCGTTTCAATGTAAGTTTTGTAGAGTGTTGTTCACATCAATTCTTATTATCAAGTCTTCTTTTTATAACCAAAAAGAAGTTCGTTGGAAGGTAGAATAATAATACTTAATTTCAACTGTTTTGTCCACAACGATCAATGAGAGAGTGACTGACAACATAGTACCATAGTACATTCCTTGCGCTACCTTATCCAGGTAGTGGAAACATATGTACCTCATACTATTTCCTCACGCAAACCAATTTCGATCTTATCTTCTAATCTTCAGAGGCTTCTGATAGTTGATGATGAAGCATGCTTAGAAGGACAAAAACTTGAATCTTCAGATCCTACGTCTTCAGAGTCTTCAAAACTTGTTCATCTAGAACCTTGTCTTCAGAGTCTTTAGCACTTGGTCTCCTTTACTTGAGCGTTACCCTCATGATTCATTATCAAATAATCAAATATAGATTTAATATAGTCTCTATTTATTATCTTTTCATACTCAGTATAAGAAAACACATTCAACATAATGGTTCTAGCTTTATGATGATTCTTATATAATTTTTTTGTTGATCGTCCATACTTCTTCTTTCGATCTTGTTTCCATTAGCATTCACAGGATGTTCGTAGCCATCTACTATCATATCCCATAGATCAACATCGTGACCAAGAAAAAAATTTCTATTCTATACTTCCAGTAATCAAATATTTCTCCATCAAAGATTGGAGGTTTGGCGTTATAATGATCTCTTTCATTAATAACTAGTGGCGATGGTGGTGGAATAGCCATTGTGTTTCATAGAAAATTCTAGATTTTTATCTGACACGATTAAGTGTTTGATAAACAATCAATACCAAAACTAGGTTTTGATATCAATTGAAGGTGCGAGAAACACAAGAAAGGGGGAGTGTTGAATTGGATTTTAAGATTTAAAATAAATTTCTCCCCAAGTCAAAAGCCAAGAACACAAGAACAAAAATAAATGACACAATTATTTTAATTCTGGTTCACTGTTAACGAAGTTAATCCTGGTTCACTTAGTATTCAAAATCTCTATCTTCAGAATCTTCAGAACTTGTTCTTCAAAAACCTTATCTTTAGAATCTTCAGAACTTGGACAACATAATCACAGAGCTAAAGAAGTCTTCAGAAGCTCTTCCACAAGAGTCATGATCATAAGCTTTATCACTAACGTTAATCGGAATCGTTGTTATAGAATCATTCTAGAACTTGACTGGGTATTTGTAAACACTGTTGGTTTCTTCCAGAGTCAGAGTGTGTTGAGTCTAGAACCTGATGACGTCAAATGCCTTATCTTCAGAGTTAAAACCTATTAGCAAAAACTACACACTAGATAGAAACTATCATAGTACTAAATTGATCTCTAAAATATCATGTAAATTTATCATCAAAACATAAACCCAAATGCAGAACTAAATCTTGTTTAAATTAAAAGGATCACCTATAATTTGATTTAGTTTGCATCCCAAAAGACTAGCCTTTGAAAGTAGATTAGATCAACTTAACAACTCTAGTAATCTTAACTTAAATGCATTTGGAAACTTTGCTAGAAAAAAGAGTCTAGAAGCGACAGATTTGGATCATGAGGAACTGGGCAGTGGCAGTTCTATAGCCCGGCAAGCCCGAGCACGCGCCCGAGCTCAACCCCTATTTTCTTTATATTTTCCCCAATTTAATAGTAGAATTTTAGATGAAATCAGGGGCAAAATTATTTAAAATAAGGGTGTAAAAACTAAAATAGATGAGTACCCAATGATCCAGACAGGCCCAACCCAATTAATTATATAGAATTATAATAAAATTTTAAAAAGGTAATTATTTTTTCTCTAAATCTTTTTTCTTCTGCAATGGAGTTATACTGTACACAGTGTCAGTGATGAAACAATATAGAAGCTAGTTCTTTTTTTTGACCGAAAATATATAAGCTAGCTTTTTTATATACACTTAGGTAGTTAGGTTGCTTTTGCTATTATATAGAACTTCTTTTTTCTAATGCTACAGAAGCTAATTTTTTTTGGGACCGGAAATATAAGCTAGTTAAGAAACATGAAGTGATGAAACAATACATTTTTATTATTATTATTCTGTGTACTGGCAATACTACATATGCATATAGGTATTGTAATATAGGTTCAAAATTCAAACTATTAAAAAAAGGTTTATTAGTTTAATTTAGGTTTAATTTTGTTCAATGAATTAATTTCAATTTTGTTCAACGAATTAATTTCAATTTTTTTCAATTTTGTTCAATGAATTAATATAATTTCAATGAAGCAATGAGATACGATTTTTACTTTCAATTCAGTTTCATAGTTTATTTTTCTGAATCATTAAATTTCAGGGATGAGGAGGTTTTTGGTCCCTAGAACAAGTATTGAAAAAGTGAATGTTAAGCAACCGGAAGCCGAAGTAGAAGAAACACCCCCCTAATGTGGCCAATGACTTTAATCTAAATGAGATTGTGCGTGATCTAGGATGTAGGAAACAAATTCATGAGTATGCTCCGGATATTCAAGACCAAGTGAGAAGGACATATATATTGAAGGGTCCAACGCAACCAGATTTAGCAAGATTTCCTCGTACTCAATTTGGGAAGTCTTCAAGAGCATTTTGTAAAGCATTGTATAAGAATTATACATGGATTGAATACAGTGAATAGAAGGATGCAGCTTATTGTTTCCATTGCTTTCTTTTTAAGCCGCCCGGGAGGGCCGAACACTTTGGTTATGAAGTCTTCAACAAAGACGGATTTAAAGATTGGAAGCATGCATCTAAAGGATTTAAAGATCATATTGGTAGTCATGATAGTAAGCACAACTCATGTATGAAACACTATGACGATTATAATAATCAAAGATAAAGTGTGACAAGTATCTTTGCTAAAGCAACTAGGGAATCAGAAGAATTGTATAAGATCTGTTTGATTTGTTTTTTAGATTGTATTAGATATCTCATAACACAAGCTCATTGAGTTGACTTTGATATTGCCGGTGTCGACAACATCTGTTGAAAGAGCTTTTTCAGCAATGAAGATTATCAAGTCTAATTTGCGCAATAAGATCAACAATGTGTGGTTCAATGACTTGATGATATGTTACACCGAGCGGGAGATATTCAAGTCACTTAAAGATGTTGAGATTATTCGAACATTCACCGCAAAGAAGTCTCGGAGAAGGCATTTATCTTTCAATTTTATTTAGCACACTTTATGACTATTTATATATTGTCACATGAAACTTACAGTAAATTTTTTTGCCCAGGCTACATTAAATTTCTAGCTCCGCCACTAGAACTGGGAGATGATTTAATTCTTAAGGCGTAAAAGGTGGTAGAGGAAGAGGTACAATTTTAAACCCAGTGTGTCAAGTATGTTGCAGATTCATTCATAGTAAAATACACTGTCATATAATTTTGATAAGTCCTATATAGGAACAAATCACTGTC
>NC_081180.1:55736452-55842076 GCF_029867415.1 Vicia villosa
AAAGCAAGAAGTCCTATCAAAATGTTGGAAAATGTGTGGAATGACATGTCGTATGAGATGTCACGACATTGCACTGGGGCTAAAGTGAATCTGTTAAATCTGTTAGGACTTAACAGGTGCAGAATAATCGGAAATATGATGCAGAATATTCTTTAGATATTATGTAATCATATAAGGCGTCATATTTTTAAAAGGTATGAAGAATCAATCAGAGTATTTGAAGATTATATAGTTTCTAAATATGGAGATATATTCGGAAACTAGAATATTGAAGACCTTGATTGTAGCAGAAGTAACTGCTTATTTTTAATAGCAAATTAGCTGTGATTGAGGGCCCAAACCCAGTTGGGAATATGCTATAATTAGAAAGGTTTATGACCTAGTTTGGCATAGACTCAAGATGTAGAAGTCTAGGGTTTATCTAGGTGAATCTCCTGGGCTGTGGGAAGATCACCATGTCTGTCTGGAAGCTGTGATGCAAGAGATGTTGTGTTTACCTCAAAACCTGTAGGTAAGAGGTATATTGTTCTTGGAGGAAGCTTTGAAGTAACTCTAAGTTATTGTTCTTAGTCAAGAGTCTTGGCTAGGTATTGTCATGGAAGTGTGTCTTTCAGTTGTTGTTTAAAAAGCTGTTATAGGGGTTTAACAGCTAGGTATCACTAGGGAGTGAGCAGATGTTCTTTTGTATTAGATGGTCTTCTAAGATAAAGGTTACATTGGGTAGTGACTAGGTAAACCGGAGGTTCTTTATCTATAAATTGGAGGTTGTTTACATAAAATAGTATTACTGATAGTGGAATCTTCTTCCTGGCTTGGTGGCCCTTAGAGTATGTGTGTTTGTCACCGAACTGGGTCAACAAATGAGTGTGTTTTTTTACCTTTCAATACTGCATGAAACTGTTTATATCTTGCCTGTGTTTTTCATGACAAACCTGATGTCTCGACATCCTATAGGACATCTGGGTCTGCTACATCAGAATTTCAATTGGTATCAGAGCAGACATCTTGTTCTGTCTCTGGTAGGATCCTAGGAAGGTACTTTTTTGTCATAGGCAAGGAAGAAAGTATTTACTGAAAAGAGGTATGAACTTGGGCAATTCATACTATTGTACGGATGATTTCTTGGCAATGATCATTAGTTATTTAGAGCAGAAGTTGTTCCTATTTGTTGCCTTCTGGCCTGTAGCTTGGTGGAAAGCTGCTGTATGTATGGTTGATTTATTTTCAATCCTATGTTGCCATGCTTACTTGAATGGTGATATAAGCATTGTGTCTGAATACTGATGAGGTGCTTGTTTTCTTTTCCACAGCATGGTATCTGATTTAACCCTGAAAGTGTGGGGAAGGATACTAGGATTGTTGCCTTCAATAGAGTAAATGCCATATGTTTCAACAGTTTTCTTAAAAGTGTCAGAGATACTTGAGATATTCCTCAAGTACACTCATAAAGACATTTATCAAGAAGATTGTTGAGAATCAATTAATTAGTGATGCTCATGTACATCCGCATATTTTTTGAAGACCTTGAAGACTGTCAAGGTTGGTGTGATGTTCTATGGGATGCTAGTGAAGGATAGAAAAACACTTAGAAAGGGGGGGGGGGGTTTGAATAAGTGTAGCTTTAAAAAACTTGACTGATAAAAATAAATTGCACAGTTATTTTTATCCTGGTTCGTTGTTAACTAAACTACTCCAGTCCACCCCCGCAGAGATGATTTACCTCAACTGAGGATTTAATCCACTAATCGCACGGATTACAATGGTTTTCCACTTAGTCCGCAACTAAGTCTTCTAGAGTATCCTGATCACAACCTGATCACTCCAGGAACAACTGCTTAGACACAAGCTAAGACTTTCTTAGAGTATCCTGACCACCACGTGATCACTCTAATTACAACTGCTTAGACACAAGCTAAGACTTCCTAGAGTATTCTGATCAACACTTGATCACTCTAGTTACTTACAAATTAATGTAATCAAATAAGAGTTTTACAATGCTTCTTAAAAGCTATAATCACAAACTGTGATATTTCTCTTAACGTTTAAGCTTAATCTCACTAATATATTTCAACAGCAATGTAGTGAGCTTTGATGAAGATGAAGATTCTGAGCTTTGAATAGAACAGAGTTTCAGCAAGTTAATATAAGTTGTTTTGTTCCAAATTCGTTAACCTTGCTTCTCATCAGAACTTCATATATATAGGCGTTGGAGAAGATGACCGTTGAGTGCATTTAATGCTTTGCGTGTTCCGTACAGCATCGCATTTAATGTTATACGCTTTTGTCAACTACCTCGAGCCTTGTTCACGCTGTGTCTACTGACGTTGCCTTTAATAGCTTCTAACGTTCCTTTTGTCAGTCAGCGTAGCCTGCCACTTGTACTTTCTTCTGATCTGATGTTTGTGAATACAACATTTGAATATCATCAGAGTCAAACAACTTGGTGCAAAGCATCTTCTGATCTTCTGACCTTGAAGTGCTTCTGAGCGTGATACCATCAGAACTTCAGTGCTTCTGATCTCATGTTCTTCTGATGCTTCCATAGACCCATGTTCTGATTCTGCTTCGACCATCTTCTGATGTCTTGCCAGACCATGTTCTGATGTTGCATGCTGAACCTTCTGAGTCAAAGCTTCTGAGCGCTGATTTATGCATACTCTTTATATATTTCCTGAAAAGGAAATTGCATTGGATTAGAGTACCATATTATCTTAAGCAAAATTCATATTATTGTTATCATCAAAACTAAGATAATTGATCAGAACAAATCTTGTTCTAACAATCTCCCCCTTTTTGATGATGACAAAAACATATATAAATGATATGAATTTGCGATCAGAAAGAGCAGACGGCAAAATACAAATTACACAGCTATAGCATAAGCATGTGAATATGTCTCCCCCTGAGATTAACAATCTCCCCCTGAAATAAATACTCGAAGAACTTTAATAAAAGACTTCCCTGATTATTTCGGTAGAGACGATCACATAAGCTTCTGTCTTCAGAGAATTCATAGCTTCTGACTTCTGCTTCCATTGGACAGCTTCAGAACTTGAATTTCTTTAGATCCTTAGACCACTCACAGCTTCTGATTCCCGCTTCCATTTAGGACAGTTTCAGAACTTGAATTTCTTTGATCTTCAGAACATTCACAACTTCTGATTCCTGCTTCCATCTAGGACAGCTTCAGAACTTGAATTTCTTTGATCTTCAGAACATTCACAGCTTCTGATTTCTGCTTCCATTTAGGACAGCTTCAGAACTTGAGTTTTCTGGATCTTTAGAACATTCACAGCTTCTGATTTCTGCTTCCCTCGGATAGCTTCAGAGCTTTGAATTTCTACCAACATCACTTCATGCTAGATTTGTATCAGAACATTGTTGAATGTACCAAAGCATCATCAGAGCATCTCTACATCCTGAAATGTTACAGAACAAAAACTAAACGACAAAAGTCAGCATGAACGAGTCAGAACATAAAATGTATATTAGACCACATGATATGTATCAGAGCCATATAGGCTAAAATAATGTATCAGAGCAAATAGAATTTTGTCAAAGCAAATAGACAAATTTTGGATCAAATTCTATTATCAGTGCTTCTGATTCTGAAGCTTGACAGCACTCAGCTTGCTTCAGTTTCCATAAGCTTATTCTTTTTACAGAATAACGCTTCTTATGGTTTTGCTTTGAAGATTCTCTTCACTTCTTTATACCTGCAAAACACTTAAACCATATAGAACTTGCAGTTCTTGTTAGTAAATGTGTGGGAGCTTTACCCAGCAACTGATAGATTAATCAAATCATTTATCATTTATCTTCTCCCCCTTTTTGTCATAACATCAAAAAGAATATTCCAAAAGATTCAGATGTATAAAACGACAAATAAAATCACTGGAATGTAAAAACAAAGAAACTTTTCATTGATAATCAAAAGATTTTACAAAGGTTCTTATGTTTAACAGGATGAGAAACATTCATAGCAAATACATAAAAAGTCATCCCAAGAGGAAATGACTACAAAAATTAAAAACAAAACCCTAGCAAGACACATTCTGTGTCAACCCATCAAGAATCCCTGTGGTCTTCTTGTCTTTTCAGACTAGAACCTCCACTGTAGGAGAGATTCAAGAGACCAGAGAGGAAGTGAGGGACAGTTCACAGACAGGGAGCTAATGTTGCAAACGGGCTCCAGTGACTCAAGAAGGTCTTCTTCCTTTGGATAAATGTTGATAACAGCATTGAAGAAGAGATCTGTCTTGAAAGAGACTTGGAGAGCCATCCCAAGATATGCTTCACATCCGGTAACTGAGTAACCCTTCCATCCGTTCTCATTGAGTTGAAAGGATTCATGATGAACGCTAGGTTTGAACTAGGAATTTTTAAAGAAGGAAAAAAGACTTTGTTTGAGCAAGAAAGGAAATAGAAGAGAGAGAGAGAGAAAAACTTGATGAGGAATGCAAAGGAACGGAGGATTTAAATAGACAAAAAAATGAAAAAGTACTATAGAGAAAATGTAAGAGGGAAGGAGAAGCGTTTGAAGAGTATTTAAAATAAAATGAAACAAATGATGAATAGCATTTAATGTTACGTGACATGAGGAGAGATAATAAAGACAAATGAGGTGACTTGCACAGTTACCTATGGTCGGCGTCCCTTCAACTGCACGCGCGCTTATCCATGAACAGTAAAGACAGGTTTACCATCCCGAGATAAAACGTTACAGCTGTTTTGCTTTAAAAGAGGTTCTGAATCAACTTAGACAATGAAACGTTAGTAATAACCGAATCATAATTTCTAAAAGATTTTAATCAGAACTTCTGATTAACAAATAATCCACTTTCATTTCAGAAGATACTCATACATAAGAACTTCTCATCTTCTCATTCTGGGCATAAATCCATACTGATGTTCTTCAGAATGAACTTAAACCTATCTTCAGCCAGGGGTTTTGTAAAGATATCAGCCCATTGATGGTCTGTATCCACAAAGTTTAAAGATAGAACACCCTTCTGAACATAGTCCCTTATGAAATGATGTTTAATCTCAATATGTTTAGCTTTTGAATGAAGAATAGGATTCTTAGATAAACATATAGCAGAAGTATTATCACAGAATATAGGAATGTTACTCTCATATATCTGATAATCTTCTAGCTGACTCTTCATCCAGAGCATCTGTGTACTACAACCAGCAGCAGCGACATATTCTGCTTCTGTTGTTGATAGAGCAATAGTTGCTTGCTTCTTGCTATACCAGGAGATCAAATGACTTCCAAGAAATTGGCAACTTCCTGAAGTACTCTTTCTTTCAATTCTGTCTCCAGCATAGTCAGCATCGCAGAATCCTACTAAGTTGTATTCTTTAGATTTTCTGTAAACTAAGCCAACATTAGTAGTACCTTTCAGATACCTTAGAATTCTCTTAACAGCAGTTAAATGAGATTCTCTAGGGTCTGATTGGAATCTAGCACACAAACAAACACTGAAAAGAATGTCAGGTCTAGAAGCAGTCAAATATAGAAGAGATCCAATCATACCTCTGTATAACTTCTGATCTACCTTCTTACTTACCTCATCCTTACCTAGGATGCATGTTGGATGCATAGGAGTTTTGGCTTCTTTGCAGTCTAGAAGATTAAACTTCTTCAGAAGTTCCTTCACATACTTGGTTTGGTGAACATACGTTCCTTCTGATGTTTGAATTATTTGTATTCCAAGGAAGTACTTGAGTTCTCCCATCATGCTCATTTCAAACTCAGCCTGCATAGACTCAGCAAACTCCTTTCCAAGTGTAGCATTAGATGTTCCAAAAATAATATCATCTACATATATTTGACAAATTAAAATATCCCTTTTAAAGGTTTTACAAAAGAGAGTAGTGTCCACTTTTCCTCTAGTGAAACCATTATCCAGAAGGAAAGAACTTAAGCGTTCATACCAAGCTCTGGGAGCTTGTTTCAATCCATACAACGATTTCTTTAGTTTAAAAACATGATTAGGAGACATAGAGTCTTCAAAACCAGGAGGTTGATGGACATAAACTTCTTCATCTATATAACCATTTAAAAAGGCACTCTTAACATCCATCTGATAGAGAGTGATGTTATGTTGAGTGGAAAATGAAATTAATAGACGAATAGATTCTAACCTGGCCACTGGTGCAAAGGTTTCTGTATAGTCAATCCCTTCTTGCTGACTGTAACCCTGAGCCACCAGTCTGGCTTTGTTCCTTACCACTTCACCTTTCTCACTGAGCTTGTTTCTGAAGACCCATTTTATTCCGATTATATTGAATCCATCTGGTCTAGGAACAAGATCCCAAACATCATTCCTTGTAAACTGATTCAGTTCTTCTTGCATAGCAATTATCCAGTCTGGGTCTTCTAGAGCATGATCAACAGAAGTTGGATCGATCAAAGATACAAGACCTAATTGACAGTCTGCATTGTTCTTAAGGAATGCTCTTGTTCTGATTGGATCATCCTTCTTTCCAAGAATGACATCTTCTGAATGACCAGAAATGAGTCTGGATGATCTTCTGACAGATGGTTCTTCAGAAATGCTTAGATTCTCCAGAGAAGCTGATACTTGATCTTCAGATTCTTTGCTTCTGAGAAGCTCTGCTTCTGATGCGTTGCTTCTTGGCTCAACAACTTCTGATACATCAATATCACAATCTGCAAAATTATCAAACTGCTTTGGTTTTTCAGAACCAAGCTTATCATCAAACCTGATATTGATTGATTCTTCTACAACCAATGTTTCAGTATTGTATACTCTGTAGCCTTTTGAGCGTTCAGAATATCCAAGAAGGAAACATTTTTGTGCTTTGGAATCAAATTTACCAAGATGATCTTTAGTGTTCAGAATAAAACATACACATCCAAAAGGATGGAAATATGAAATGTTGGGCTTTCTGTTCTTCCACAATTCATAAGGAGTCTTATTTAGAATAGGTCTGATAGAGATTCTATTCTGAATATAGCATGCAGTGTTTATTGCTTCTGCCCAGAAATGCTTAGCCATATTGGTTTCATTGATCATGGTTCTGGCCATTTCTTGCAGAGTCCTATTCTTTCGTTCTACAACTCCATTTTGCTGTGGAGTTCTAGGACAAGAGAAATCATGGGCAATACCATTTTCTTTGAAGAACTTTTCAAAGAATCTGTTCTCAAATTCACCATCATGATCACTTCTAACCTTTATGATTTTACACTCTTTTTCAGATTGAATCTGAATGCAGAAATCAAAGAACACTGAATGAGACTCATCCTTGTGTTTCAAGAATTTTACCCATGTCCAGCGGCTATAATCATCAACGATGACTAATCCATATTTCTTCCCTCTGACAGATGCTATTTTTACTGGGCCAAACAGATCAATGTGCAAGAGTTCTAATGGCCTTGAGGTAGAAATAACATTCTTGGACTTGAATGCAGGTTTGGAGAACTTGCCCTTCTGACATGCTTCACAAAGAGCATCTGATTTGAATTTCAGATTAGGGAGTCCTCTGACAAGATCCAGTTTGTTAATCTGAGAAATCTTTCTCAAACTAGCATGACCTAATCTTCTGTGCCAGACCCACTGCTCTTCAGAAACAGACATAAGACAAGTCACCTTCTGACTCATAAGATCTTGCAGATCTGTCTTATAAATGTTGTTCTTCCTCTTGCCGATAAATAGGATTGAGCCATCCTTCTGATTTACAGCCTTGCAAGACTTTTGATTAAAGATTATATCATAACCATTGTCACTCAATTGACTGATAGATAAGAGGTTATGTGTTAATCCTTCTACAAGATGTACATTTGAAATGGAAGGAGAGTTACCAGACTTTATAGTTCCAGAGCCAATTATCTTGCCCTTCTGATCTCCTCCAAACTTGACTTCTCCTCCAGACTTAAGTACCAGGTCTTGCAACATAGACCTTCTTCCTGTCATGTGTCGTGAGCATCCAGAGTCCAGGTACCATGACATGTTGTGCTTTGTCCTTTTTGCAGCCAAGGATATCTGCAACAGGAATAATCTTATCCTTAGGTACCCACATTTTCTTGGGTCCTTTCTTGTTAGATTTTCTCAAGTTCTGATTGAACTTGGGTTTAACATTGTAAGCAATAGGAGGAACAGCATGATAATTCTTAATGTGAGTTTCATGATATTTCCTAGGTTGTGTCACATGCTTCTTAGTGTGTGTAACGTGAAAGCTTTGTGCATGTGATGTGTGCCTAATATCATGGGAGTGGCCAAATTTAAATTGGTTATACAGAGGCTTGTATGATATTTTCATATCATCCACAGATTCAAGCTTGTATGGGATTTCACCCTCATAACCAATGCCAACTCTTTTGTTTCAAGACACAACATATATCATAGAAGCTAGCTGACTTCTGCCAATACTTCTAGATAAAAATTTTCTGAAGCTCAAGTCATATTCTTTCAGAATATGATTCATGCTAGGAATGGCTTTTTCTGTTTCAGAAGGAGATCCACTGTTTTTGGATAAATTTAAAACTTTTTCCTTTAGTTCAGAATTTTCCAATTCCAGCTTCTTAGTTTCAAATTCAAATTGCTTCTTCAGCTTTTTGTATTTGATACTAAGATGAGCTTTGAGTTCCAGAAGTTCTGTTAGACTGGAAACTAACTCTTTTCTAGATAGTTCAGAAAATACCTCTTCAGAATCTGATTCTGATGTAGATTCTGATCCATCATCTTCTGTAGCCATCAGCGCAAAGTTGGCTTGCTCATCTTCAGAGTCAGATTCATCTTCTGATTCAGAATCATCCCATGTTGCCATAAGACCTTTCTTCTTATGAAACTTCTTCTTGGGATTCTCCTTCTGAAGTTTTGGACATTCATTCTTATAGTGTCCAAGCTCATTGCATTCATAGCACATGACCTTCTTCTTGTCAAATCTTCTGTCATCAGAAGATTCTCCACGTTCAAATCTCTTTGAACTTCTGAAGCCTCTGAACTTCCTTTGCTTGCTCTTCCAGAGTTGGTTTACCCTTCTGGAGATCATGGACAGTTCATCTTCTTCTTCAGATTCTGATTCTTCAGGATCTTCTTCTCTAGCCTGAAAAGCGTTAGTGCATTTTTTGATATTTGATTTTAATGCAATAGACTTACCTTTCTTCTGAGGCTCGTTTGCGTCCAGCTCAATTTCATGGCTTCTCAAGGCACTGATAAGCTCTTCCAAAGAAACTTCATTCAGATTTTTTGCAATCTTGAATGCAGTTACCATTGGACCCCATCTTCTGGGTAAGCTTCTGATAATCTTCTTTACATGATCAGCCTTGGTGTAGCCTTTATCCATAACTCTCAATCCAGCAGTAAGAGTTTGAAATCTTGAAAACATCCTTTCAATGTCTTCATCATCCTCCATCTTGAAGGCTTCATACTTCTGGATTAGTGCAAGAGCTTTGGTCTCCTTGACTTGAGCATTTCCTTCATGAGTCATTTTCAAGGACTCATATATGTCATAGGCCGTTTCCCTGTTAGATATCTTCTCATACTCAGCATGAGAGATAGCATTCAGCAAAACAGTTCTGCATTTATGATGATTCCTGAAAAGCTTCTTCTGATCATCGCTCATTTCTTGCCTTGTCAGCTTTACGCCACTGGCTTTTACCGGATGTTTGTAACCATCCATCAGAAGATCCCATAGATCACCATCTAGACCAAGAAAGTAACTTTCCAGTTTATCTTTCCAGTATTCAAAGTTTTCACCATCAAATACCGGCGGTCTAGTATAACCATTGTTACCGTTGTGTTGCTCAGCAGAGCCAAATGTAGATGGAGTTGGATTTGCTTGAGATTCACCAGCCATCTTTTACTGAAGCGTTTTTCTCTTCCTGAATCTTTTCTAAACACGGTTAAGTGTTTGCACCTTAGAACCGGCGCTCTGATGCCAATTGAAGGATAGAAAAACACTTAGAAAGGGGGGTTTGAATAAGTGTAGCTTTAAAAAACTTGACTGATAAAAATAAATTGCACAATTATTTTTATCCTGGTTCGTTGTTAACTAAACTACTCCAGTCCACCCCCGCAGAGATGATTTACCTCAACTGAGGATTTAATCCACTAATCGCACGGATTACAATGGTTTTCCACTTAGTCCGCAACTAAGTCTTCATATATATAGGCGTTGGAGAAGATGACCGTTGAGTGCATTTAATGCTTTGCGTGTTCCGTACAGCATCGCATTTAATGTTATACGCTTTTGTCAACTACCTCGAGCCTTGTTCACGCTGTGTCTACTGACGTTGCCTTTAATAGCTTCTAACGTTCCTTTTGTCAGTCAGCGTAGCCTGCCACTTGTACTTTCTTCTGATCTGATGTTTGTGAATACAACATTTGAATATCATCAGAGTCAAACAGCTTGGTGCAAAGCATCTTCTGATCTTCTGACCTTGAAGTGCTTCTGAGCGTGATACCATCAGAACTTCAGTGCTTCTGATCTCATGTTCTTCTGATGCTTCCATAGACCCATGTTCTGATTCTGCTTCGACCATCTTCTGATGGCTTGCCAGACCATGTTCTGATGTTGCATGCTGAACCTTCTGAGTCAAAGCTTCTGAGCGCTGATTTATGCATACTCTTTATATATTTCCTGAAAAGGAAATTGCATTGGATTAGAGTACCATATTATCTTAAGCAAAATTCATATTATTATTATCATCAAAACTAAGATAATTGATCAGAACAAATCTTGTTCTAACAGCTAGAACATTATTTCAACAGGTATGCAGCTACCGGTTTAAGAGCAGATGTTTTGGGGTGCTGAAAAAAATATTATGAATACTTTTTTTGGAACCTACTCCTGATTTGGAAGAGGAGACATCAGATTTGTGCAAGTTGATCATGACACGATCAACTGTCTATCTATTTCATGTGTCTGACCAAGGTATATGGGAATGCAGAAGTCGGGCTCTAAGCTCTTGAGAAGAACTCATAAAGGCATCTCCACCAGATCCTGTATGTATGTATAATGAGCTCATCTCTGGAGGATCCTTTTGATCAAAGGAACCTGATTTATGAAATCTTGTTTGTGGCCTTAGAACAGAGAGGAGTGTTGTGTTCCTATCATAGTGTTTGATGCTCCTGATGTTTGTTATTGATTTCCCGAGAGGAGGAGAATGTATGATTCTCTTGGAGTTCCCTCAGAAGTTGTTGAAGGAGATTCCCTAATCTGGGGTTGATGTAATGTCATCAGTGATGGTATGACATGTGGTTGAAGAGCATGTGTGTGTTGAAGGACAAGGAAAACAGACTTCTTTGAATAGTACAGACAATGGCATCCAGCATTTCAAAGTCAGATTGGAGGTTCAAACCTTAGGAAACTCTTGAAAGAATTATGAATGGACTACTATGGGATTTGCCAGAATCATAGTGTTTAATTAAGTCCGTATTAATGATATTGATTCAGTGTTGAAACATCATCTCAAGGTGTGTGCATTTACTTTAGCCAGGGAAGTCGTTTCTCCATGATGAATTGTGAGAATTCGCCTCCAATCTAGTCTGAGTGGTATGTGGCGTGGATGGTTATCATGACTATTTGTTATGAAAAAGAGTCAACAGGTAGCAGCTGCTTGCAGATGAACAATGAGGAAAAATGTTGGGTACTCAAGGAACTATTAGCAGCTGATGATGAAGATCCCAAATCTGGAGCCTTCATTGAAAATAATGACCTTGCAGCAGTTGGATAACCATCAATAGTCATAAGCATTATGAGTTGTTATAATACCGTCGAGTTTCAAAGAGTCTTTCTATAGTGAGAGCGGTATTGCACAAATCTGGAGCCTTCATTGAAAATAATGACCTTGCTTTGTGTTATTAGTCCAATACATTCGAGTTTCAAAGAGTCTTTTTATAGTGAGAAGATTTGAACAGAGAGCCTGACATATCCCCATTTTTCATTTTGCACGAATTTTAAATGGAAATTGGAGAGCCTGACAGGTTCATGCTTTGTGCTGTTCTGAGAGCTTTGAGCATATGCACAGAAAGCTTAAAGGTTTTGAATTTGAAGCTCATTTAAGAGCCTTGATGTTTAAGCACTGAGAGCCCAAAGGTTCGGAATTTTAAGCTCTTCTAAAAGCCTTGACTTTTAATATTAAAGAGCCTGAAGGTTGAGGCTTTGGAGATCTTCTAAAAGCCTAAACGTTTAAGCACAAAGAGCCCGATGAATTCTATTGCCCGCCACTTAGGACACATGGTTAAGCGAAATGAGAGCCTAGTTCGTTCTATAGTTCGTTGCATAGGACATGAAGTTAAGCAAAATAAGAGCCTAGGGAGTTCCATAGTTTGTCAATTAGGACGCACATCTAAGTGAAACGAGAACCCAATGGGTTCTAGTGTCTGTGACATAAGACACACAATTGAGCGAAAGGAGAGTGGGCCTAATGGATTCCACAGTTTGTTGCATAGGACACACAATTGAGCGAAAGAAGAGCCAAGTGAATTCCATGTGTTTTCTCTACATGGAAGTCTTATGTTAATTTGCAAGGAGAGTCTTGTGGATTTCTGTGTTTTCTCTCTGTGGAATTCTTGGATTAATTTACAAGAAGAGGCTAATGGATTTTTACGTTCCCTCCCTATGAGAGTCTTGAATTAATTTGCAAGGAATGCTGGTGGATTCTTGCGTTTGTTCCCTAATACCTTGACGATGATGTAAAGTCTTGTACCTAGTTCCGTGTTTAACTTTAAGTATGATGACTTGTTTTCTTTGTGTACTAAGTTTCATCAAATCCGCTCTCCTGCATGATCAACTCAATATCTTCATTGGTAAAATTTGTTAGAATAATAATGCAAGTGCGAGTAAGTGGGAAAATAGTCCCACATTGGATAGGAATGTGGTGAGTTGAGCATTTATAAGTATGAGAACCCACTCACCTATCACCTTAAGGTTTTTGATGGATAAGTGGTGTGTCTCTCACAAAGATACCTAATCCTACACTATGTATCAATGTTCCATAGTAAAAAATTCCCCTATTAAATGGTATCATTAGCCTTTGGTTCAAGAAAGAGGTGTCTCGTTTCTCAAGAACCTTAAGGTTTTAGGTGGATAAGTGGTGTGTCTCTCCAATGGTGTGTTTCTCAAAGGAAAGTCCCACGAAGATAACAATGCTCCTCGCTCGACCCTCCCCTGATTATTGCGCCAACAAATGTTATTAGAGAGCGTGGTTCGAGAAGGGAAAGACTTACTTGTATCGAAAAGTACCTCACATGGGAATGGGTAAGCGTCCCGCATATGGGTAAAGAGTGTCCCGTTGAAGAGAATCAACGTCGGTACAAGTATATGTGGAAGGTTTCCACTTGAAGGGGAGCATTGTAGACTCACATTTGACGGGGAGTGTTAGAATAATAATGCAAGTGTGAGTAAGTGGAGAATAGTCTCACATTGGATAGAAATGTGGTGACTTAAGAATATATAAGTGAGAGAATCCACTCACATATCACCTTAAGCTTTTATGTGGATAAGTGGTGTGTCTCTCACAAAGGTGCGTAATCCTCAACTTTGTATCAATGCTCCCTAGTAACTCCCCCCAACAAAATTAACATATGCTATAAAAAAAGAAACATTTATACATGTAATCTAATACCTTAGAAAAGAAAATGTTTATGACACAACAAAGGCCAATCAATTCATTTGGTCATACTGAATTGCCAAACAAAGACATTGAACCAACTTATGACATATATCCCAAGTGGGCCTATCATTAAGCTTCACATTAAGTCTAAGAATAACCAAATCCGATATGAGAACATTCCTATTAAGTGTTTTATGGAGGGCAACTTAAACCAATATTATATCATGCATACAAAAAATGCTTGAATTGCAAAACATAACTGGTTAATTAAAGAAACAGTTACATTTCCTTTCAGCATAAAAAATTCATTACCTTATATAAAGAATGAACTATTGGTGAATGAGTATTGTTAAACAGAAACATATATCCACCCTACATTGCCAAAAAGCTCCCTTAATCAGTTTTACAATTATGTGCGGTGCTTGTCACAAATTAATTCCTCATGCGCTGTTAAAATGCTTGACATCTCCTTTCGAAATTCCTACACTTAGACGATGACTCTGTATCCCTTCCCTTCGCTCTTATTATTTCCAAGATACTCATGCTCTCTCTATGTATGGGCTTGGCGGCAAGATTCGTAACACCCTTCTAAAACCCCACGATTTTCACGAATATTTTTAATAAATAAATAAATGTAAAACAAAAGCAAGGATGACACATCTTCATAAAAATTCACATAACAACTAATCTTGCTCTGTAACACGGGTTGTCAAACATTTTAAGCATGAATAACATCTAACATATTAAGCAAATCACTTAAAATCTCACAGCGGAATAAACAATTCAAAGCATCTTCATCATAATTAACAAATACCGTGAAAGATAACTCAAGTATCAACGAAAACACCACAATTCATGCTTACAACGACATGATTCTAAAGCAATACAAAACTCTTTAAACATAACAGAAATAATCATCATTCTCAAATCAATCGATCCCAACCTCAATGTTACATATCAGAGCAAAACCTATAGACTCAACAAAACTAAGGTAAGTGCACTCCAAAGCTATCACCTAAACTTCAGCGGACTACTCCTGATTAGCTACGCGTTACCCACGTGGAGGCAACTTTCAAACAAAAAGGGTGAGTAAATGGAAATCATTATAAGAAGCATAAGTAATAGATATAGTAGTCATAGCATAGGGACAAGAACAACACAATATCTTATATTACATTTATAGCAAATCAACAATCTCCAATTCTTCACATCAAATACTCCAACTCAATGCAATGCAACAATTAATAAGATGCAACATCAATAGACTCATGCACGTGGTACCAATTCATCATCACCGATGACATAGTCATCTTCCTTCAAAGATCCCCAACATAGGATCGATACCTGCTTGGAACCGGAGCACATCACAAAACGCACTTAATCCAGACAATGGGATTAAGGACAACACTGGACATCAGTCCTAACATCACTGAGCATCTTCCCTTCCATCACTAGACAAAATTCCTACAAATGCTAAGAATGCATGATGGGCAACAACATACAACACGACCACGGCTAGTCAAAACGCACCATCATACATCATGTTAATCATACCTCAACACATGCTTCATAATCATACATACATCATACATACATCACATCAGCATCATAAACCATCATAAAACACAAATCAAGTAAAAACAAGACATCATTAAATCAATTTCATATTAGAAAGCATACTCGTTATTATTCGTCACTAGACATCATCATCTCATCATCAAACAATTACAAAAAAACTATGTCCTACAATTCATTTTATTCCACAAGAGTATAGATTATTTTATTAGCTCTCTTATGCTTCAAACGGTGCGTCAAACGGAGTTTGGAAACTCAAGTTACAGTCTTCACGAAAATTCCATTTCAGGCACCATTCGCCCGACGAGCCTACTCCTTCGCCCGACGACTGACGGCAGTAGGCAACCTCTCAAATTTTCAAGTCTTTCGCCCGAATATCCTTTTCTTTCTCCCTGCGGAACAAGTCAATAGCCACCACCTTCCATCGCCTACACCATTTGCCCGACGCGTCAAGTCTTAATTGCCTCGCCCGATGACTCAATCGATTCGCCTGGCGAATCTGGGCGATTAGGGATTTCTTGGTGCAATTTATGCACCAAACCAGTCCAATTTCTTGCGATTTCTACATATCATAGGTCTTAAATCATCCACTAAACACCGGTTTTCCTCACGTGACAAGAACACAATTTATAATACACTATGGGGATCATTATATTGCAATTCAATACCTCTAATGCATCAAACTTCATCATATCATCATCTATTTCTCATAAACCCAAAACCCCCAAAACCAATCTTACAATTATCTAACACTTAGCCAATTATAATAATTAGGATAGACTCCCCTTACCTTAGATTGAAGCTCAGTATCAAAATCCTCTTCGCGTTCTACAAATCCTTCAAGTTCTCCCCAAGCCCTAGCTCTCCTCTCTTTCACGTTCTCCAAAATTCCACGATCGAATAAAAAACCATTTTCCTTCTTTTCTATTTTGTTTTCACTTAACCCCTATGAATTTACCAACTGGCCCTTATTATCTCTACCTCAATATAATTATATTTATTTAATTAAAATAATCCTAACTAATTATTTTAATTACTCTAAAATACTTCTAATTCCCAATAAATCTTATAACATCTATGCACCACCCAAAATCATCGAAACATCATATATCATCATCAAAACAACAAATATCATCATTAGAACATAAAGACTTCATAGAGACTCATATACTCACGCCAAATTAATTAAATAACTAATTAAATAATTTATCTAGATTTTCGGGGTGTTACAACTCTCCCCCATTTAAAAGAATTTTCGCCCTCGAAAATTACCTGATGGAAACAAAAACGGATAAGACTCTCTCATTTGGTCCTCCCACTCCCACATCAGATTTTCACCTGCTGGTCCACCCCACAACACCTTTACTAAGGCAATCTCTTTACCTGAATATCATGCATTTGAATCACATGCGAAGGATCCAGAATATACTTTCTCAACTACGACACATGAAACACATCATGAAGACTCGCAAGCGACAGCGACAATGCAATCCGATAAGCCACCTCACCTATCCTTTCTGAAATATGATACCGACCAATAAAACATGGCATGAGCTTCCTCGACTTCAAAGCTTTACCGACACCAGTTACTGGAGTAACTCTCAAAAACACACGATCGTCCACCTGGAACTCAAGTGCTTTCCTTCTCTGATCATGATAACTCCTCTGAAGACTCTGAGAAGCTTTCATCCTCTATCGGATCATCCTTATCTTATCACTCGTCTCTTGCACAATCTCAGGTCCAAGCATATCACTCTCGCCTAATTTATACCAACACAACGGAGTCCTACACCTCCTACCATGCAACACTTCATACGGCGCCATAGCAATACTTGCATGAAAACTATTGTTGTAGGTAAACCCAATCAGTGGAAAATGGCTATCCCAAGCTCCTCAAGCCCTCAACAAATCCTCCAATGAATGAATAGTCCTCTGGGTCTGACCATCCGTTTGTGCAACTTCACAATCTTCTCGATATACATCCCATCCAACTTAAAAATAGGATGGTTAATCTTCATAGGTAAGAAATGATCCGACTTAGTCAACCTATCCACAATGATCCAAATAGAATCGTTGCCCTTGGCAGTCTTCGGTAAACCTGTCACAAAATTCATGGAAATACTATCCCACTTCCACTCTTGAATGTTCAACGGTTGCATTAACCCAGAAGGTCTCTGATGTTCAACTTTCCACTTCTGACAAGTTAAGCAAGCCTAAACAAACTCAGTAACATCTTTCTTCATACCCGACCACCAAAATAATCTCTTTGAGTCTTGATACATCTTCGTAGCATTTGGATGAATACTTAAATCACTTATGTGTCCTTCGTCAAGAATACTTGTCTTAAGTTCAGGAACATCTGGAATACACACTCTATTCCCATATCTCATCACACCATTCTCATTAAGTCGGAATTCATCTCCTTTACCTTGGTTAATCAGTGTCAATTGCTCAACCAATTTCAAGTCGGATTTCTGTCCTTCTCGAATTTCTTCAAGAATACTACTAGCCAATTTCAACATTCCTAACTTCACACTATCAAGAGTCGATTCACACACCAAACTCATGTCTCGAAATTGCTTGACATATTCTAATTCATGCACCATCATCATCGACATATGTAGTGATTTCCTACTCAATGCATCAGTCACCACATTAGCTTTACCGGGGTGGTAACTCAAATCAAAATCATAATCCTTCAATAACTCAAAACATCTTCCCTGCCTCATGTTTAACTCCTTCTGGTCAACCAAGTACTTCAAACTTTTGTGATCACTAAACACTTTAAATTTAGAGTAAAAAAGATAATGTCTCCAAATTTTCAAAACAAATACCACAACAGCCAACTCTAAGTCATGCGTAGGATAATTCCTCTCATGAACCTTAAGTTGTCTGGATGCATAGGCAACAACCTGTCCATTCTACATCAACACACCACCAAGTCCCATCTTCGACGCATCAAAATATATATCAATTTTAAAAATTAGAACAAAACTTTCAAATTATTTGAGATAACTGTGATAGCCAAAAAAAATATAACAGATCAAAATTAGGGGAAGATTTTTTGAGAGCTTAAAACTAAAATTTGAGATATTCTTAGACACAATTTTTTGACTAGATGTAACTATTTATTTTTTAAGTTGGTTTAATGAAATATTATGTGGATTTAATTATTAAAATTATGTAACTAAACCTTAGCAGCTGGGGTATGATTAAAAAGATTACCTAACTAATTTTGACTTATTAGAAAATCCAAACAAGTTTGTTCATGTGCAAATTATGAACAAGATTTCTTTTTCAATTACATCATCCCAACATACAGATATATTTCTCTTCAGTGCATGGTTCATCTCCACTTTATTTTGTATAATATTTTGTGGCATATACAAAGCCAGACTTTCTTCTTCTTATCTTTAAATATGCCCTAGTATCCAATTACAGCCCAAGAAAACTTCAGACCTTCAAATACAAACCACAAGAAATGCTTTTACCTAGCTAGTTGACATCAATTAATTATGGCAATCTAATTAACGTTATATGAAAACTCATTTTGACGTTAATCTTTGGATATCTTGATGATATAGTAAATCATTATAAATTAAGCTCAAACTTTATAGGTATGATCTATATGATATTATGTTTCAATCCAACGGTTGGATTTAAAAAATATTAATTCGAGATGTAGTTATTGAACGAGTGTAACTCGTGGTGTAACTCTTCGGGTGTAATTTGATCTTTAACGTTAAAGTTCATTCACTTAGGCCATGAATAATGCATTATATTATTATATGAAAAACAGGTTTCATATTAAATTTCAGTCAAATCCTATGGTGACCACATTGATCTATGATTGATCAATACTCAAAACTTAAATGGCGATGGATGACGTTCTTTAGAAATTGAAAATCATGGATTTCCCTATCCTTAAATTAGGAAATGTAAGGATAGATAATCTAATGGTAGAACAGATCAGAGAGCAACAAAAGGGAATCAAAAACCACTACCATCCTTAAAATCATGTTGATCTGCTATTGGTTTAGGTAAAGAATAGGGTTCTGAAGCTAGTCAGAGAAAGTGCATGAATCCATCTCTACTTTACCTAAAAATTATTTTCAAGCAAAAAAATTCCTCTCCTTCACTTCTTTCATAGTTGTTGAGGCACCTTTTAAGATACCATCGTTACGAACCCTCCAAATAAACTAAACAATAATTTGTTAATTCACAACAAAACCACCCTTAGACTTAATCCTACCACTTAGAGATAGGAAATACTCAAACAAGAGTTTATGGTGACTAGGAATACCAACTCAAGCATACCAGCACACAAAACACAAACATTCCCATTAGAAACAATAATCCTTCCTTCTGAAAAAAATTCTAGAAGGATGCATATACTGCAGAAGCTGTCAAGAGAATGACGCCACCTTAGAAGGGGTCCAAGTGACTCAAATTAGGGAGAGGGTCGGATTCTCAACCAGATCTGAAGACAAATGAGAGGGTAAGGAGCCCAACAGAAAATGATAAGTAAAGGTAACACATAAAACATCGTTTCTTGAATGATTCCATTTTGACTTATCTTTGTCCAAAGAAAGAATAGAATTATGGATCAGATAGAGAAGAAAAATGATCTCCTCCACCTAAGATCCCAAACAAGATCTCATTCTCCACCTTACCAATATCTCCCACCAAACCATCTTGTTAAGTACAAATTTAATAAACACTAGGGGAATTTTTCTTAAGAGATGAAGGTCATACCCAAGGATCCTTCCAAAAATAAGTTTGGAGAGCCGAACCCACAATCCTAAGAATACCATCAGTAATCTAATCAGACGGGTCATCATCTTTGGACCCAAGAATTGAGACATATTTCCACCAAGAAGAAGCAGATCAAAACACGAAATTCTCTCTGTCCGAAGAGAGGAAACAATATAGGCACTTTATTTGGGAGTAAGAAACTTCCACCAAAGACCTGAAGCACTTGTAACCAATCTTCATATCCACTTAGCCAAGAGAACTAGATTTACTAACTGGATATCCCTAACTCCTAGCCCCCTTTGATCTTAGGTTTATAGACATTTTTCCAGTTGACCCAAGAGATCTTAGAATCACCCTTCGTACCTCCCCAAAAAAATCTTCTTTGAATCTTAACTAGCTTAATCAAAACCTTACCAACCATATTCATAAAAGACATAAAAAAGATAGGGATAAAATTAAGTATTGAGATAAGAAGTACCACTCAACCCCCTAAGTTGATATATCTATGCTTTCAAGAATGGAGTCTTCGTGTCAACAAATTCAAGTAGACTCCAACCTAGGTTTATCCATCACAAAGAGGCATAGGTACATAAATAGAATGGATTCAATCCTACAGTGGAGGAAATCACAATAGGGGGTGAATTATGGTATTCAAAATTCGTGATTAATTTTAAACTTTATCAATTAAGATCTTACTAATAATTTTTTAGGTAAGCAATTGCAGTAGAAATAAAATGTTCAAAGTAAATCGCAGAAAATAAAAGGATAGTCTAAGAAAGATTGCACCAAAGATTTATACAGGTTTGGCCGAGCGTTGTCCCAATCTTATCCCTAAGAGGTTTTCTTTAGAGTTTCACTATAAAATTTTATCTTTTGAAGTTTATACCCGTGAACCTTTAATACAATCTAATATTGAGATTTTAACATGCTTATCCCCAACCAATGATAGCTTTTACCCCAATCTGAGCTAAGGAACCGTCTAGAGATTTATGGATGATCTCAATAACCAAAACAAAGCTTTTTCTGTCAAAGCTTAATAAACCAAGAACAAAGATTTTATAAAGCTTGATCTCAAGAACCAAACTCAAAATCTTAAAGGTATCTCACGCTTAAGAATATAAATGACCAGCACGACCACTTACAAAATTATCTTCCTCACAAGTAAAGCTTCACTTACTAGCACTAAGGCAATTCTGAAGTGAAAGAAAAATATTTTCTAAAGAGGGGGGAGAGAGAGAGAGATATTAATTCCAAGGAAATATGAAAACATTGGAAAGTGGTCTGATTTGAAGTAAGGGAGGCCCTCCCTTATATAGTAGTTAGAAACACCAAAAAAGGAAATGATCCATGGGCCAAATTTATTATCTAATCGATTAGACAAATCAAATATAATCAATTATGAAGCCAAATTAGAAAGGTTTGGATATGGAACTGTTGCAAGTCAATAATGTGCTCTCCTTGCTGATTGCATAATCAATTATCATACATCTAATCAATTGTACAAGTGTCCTAATCTATTGGATAGATCAAAAAGTATTTCTAATCGATTAACACATCATTCAAATTGATTAGATGGTTTAAAAAATGTTTGGATATCTTTTTAATCACTTGGTTTTGGCTTAGAAAATTGTTTTCAAGGCAGAAAACTATCTTGAAGTTTGTGTATGATTTGCCTTAGTACTCTTAAGCTACTACCTTACTTTTAGAGTACTCGGTTCACTCAAACAGACCGACAGATAATACATGGCGAGCTTTCATGTATTTCTCAAATGAGCTTCAAGACTTTTGCTATATAGTATTTGATTGTATAGGCAATTGGTTTTAAGTCATCTTGTTTTGGATATCATCAATGTTTGAAAGCTATTTCTATCTGAAATTCTGGTATGACAGACTCAGGATATCACTTACGATGTCAAGACATCTGATCTGTTATTAACTTAGCAAAGGCAGAACAGAAAGATCCCCAATTTTAAATTACCCCTAAGAAGGAGTCCATGAGTACTGGGATCATGTATGTTCAGTCAACATAACTAGATTGTAAACTTTATTGGTTCTGTAAAGGAACAACTATCAAACCTGAACCTGATGTTATACACGATGTTACAACATCCACGACTGAACAGACAATACAATGCAGAAGATAAATAACACAGTTAATTGTTAACCCAGTTCGGTTTAACAACCTACTCTGGGGGCTACCAAGCCAGGAAGAAGATTTCACTATCAGTAGTACTATTTTATGTAAACAACCTCTGGTTTACAGATAAACAACCTCTGGTTTACCTAGTCACTACCCAATGCAACCTTTATCTCAGATATCCATCTAAGATAAGAGAACCTCTTCTCACTTGCTAGTGATATCTAACTATTATAACTCTGCAACAGCTATTTACACAATTAACAATAAACAATAACTTGATCTTGCTTCACAGCGTCAATCAAGAACACAATACTCAACTTTTACCTACAGGTTTCGAGTGAGAACAATCACTTCTCTTACCTACAGGTTTCGAGAAGGACAATCACTTCTCATACCTACAGGTTTCGAGAAGGACAATCACTTCTCTTACCTACAGGTTTCGAGAAGGACAAGGCAACCATCCCACAACCTGGGTGGTCTACCTATAGAAACCCTAATGACTACATCTTTTCTAAACAAGGTTTTCTATATTTTTCCGTACAGAACTAGGTTTCTATTTATAACCTATTCCTAATTGGACTTGGGCTTACAAATCGCAGCACTCCTTGCTGTTACAAATCAGCAGATATCTTCTGCTACAATCAAGGTCGTTTAATCATAAGTTTCCTAATTTATCTCCTAAATTAGAAACTGCTGAATCTTCAATCTTCTGATTTGGTTCTTCAATATTTTGACTTGATTCTTTTGACCTTTAAATCTGTGCCACATAGGATTACATAATATTTACCGAATATTCTGTATCTGTTGAGAATCAAACTGAATCTTCATTCTAGTTCTGCAGGCGCGATGTCATGATTTGATGTCATGACATTCCATATAACATCTTGCTTTTGTACCTGTTTTGTTCTTTTATATTTGCAAGATTACACATATAAATACCTTTTGCTGCTATTATATGTTTTAGCCAAACATAGATGCAAATCAGCCAATAAAAGCACCAACAATCTCCCCCTTTGGCATATTTTGGCTAAAACTATACATTCATTAAAAATGCAGCAAAATGTAAATGCTTCAACTTTCAAGACAACAAAGAACAGACTTTTACATTCTCAAAATTAGGCTCTTCTGTTCTTCAGGTCTTGAACCACATCATAACATCTTTAGTCTGCACTGTCTTTACACTACAAAATCAGATGATACTTCTCTCCCCCTTTTTATCCATAATATGACAAAGATTGGACCGATGTCATAATATACAGTGGAACATCTCCATGCAACACTGATGTACACGACGAAGACGATGGGAGAAGGCCTTTGTCTTGGAGGACCAATGGTGGCATAAGAGATCCCTTACTCAGTCTTGAACTAGAAACCAAATCCTAGCTTAGAGCCTGAGAAAGGACTTGAGTGAAAACTGTCCACCAGTCCTAGTAACTCAGAACGCAAATCACAATTATGTTCATAACTCAGATCACAAATCACAACGAAAATGGTTCCTATACTCAAGGCTGTATATGATGGAACATTTTTGTTGTTATTGCAGAAAAACCCATGGTAGAGACCACCAACATCCCCAGCCCGTGTTTTTCTTTTTCTGGACAGGTTTTGGTAAAGCAACCCATCACAATACCAAACCCAGACACGACTCATAAGGACACACACGAATGACATCTTGAGAGAGTTTGATTTCTGTAGTCTGTGGAGACACCATTATATAGCCATTGAAGATTATAGGAAATAACGATGGTCTTTGGTCTTGTTCAACGGTCAAACGGTTAATTAGGAAATAGTTCCAAAAGTAATTACTCTTTCCAAAGCAGTTTTTGATTGTTTTTCTGATAGGAGTTATCTAAAAATACCAGTGCATGCATGGTCATTGATTGTACTTTACACCGACCATTGATGTGTAGATAAACTTCAAGACAGATTTCCTTGTTTGACTTAGAAGATTCAATGTCTTTAAACATGTCATGACATCCTGTCAGACATTGTCACTTTTCCTCCCTTTAAGCACATAGCTCAAGATTCTTCAAAAGATTAAGACAAAGCATCCTATGAACCAAGTAACAGACTCCCCACTTACTCTTCTGACTCAGTAGTCATAGACATAGACTTCTGTTGTTCTGAACACCTTGAGACTGTTAGACATACAACTACCTCATTAGTGTAGAGAAAGAATTGTGGATTCCAGTTGCACATGGTTAGATTCAACCATTCACAGATAACTGACAATAATGTCACATTTTCTTCATGATGTTAAAGTATTTTTGACCAAGATACTTTTCTTGACATAAGAAGTCACCCCCCTATCTGAGATAGTCTGAGCTTCTTCAAGGAATAAACTTGTAATGATGAATGGAAAATATAAGACACATCTTCATATCTTCAAGAGAGCGCCCTCTGTTCAACTATCCTGGTGAACACACTCATTATGGCAATGTTGCTCCTTTACATTAAATACTCACACCAGAAATTTGATGTTATAACATTGTGTCTGTCATTAGTACTACCAGTATATTCCACAAGGTTCATATCTCTTTTTGCAACAGACCCTTATCTACCAACTTATCTCCTCCAAAAATGATCAACTGATGACCTCTTGACATTAGAAGCACACACAAAGAGGTTGCCACAATCTCAACATAAAGAGCTGCCACTTCTTGTACTTTGTTGAGCATAACCTTACCATGTTTGTATCAGATTATGGTCTGCTTAAGACAATTTGGAATCCTTCTTGATATGATGTTTCTCAATCTTACACATTGATTAACATGCTCCTTTATTTTGAACCGGAAGGATCCTCCTTTATCTCCAGTTGTGTTGATCAGATCATAGAACTTTTGTCTTCATAGTCATATTCACGAAGTGAAGTCTTCATTATGAAATTAATTATGTATTTCCAGAACACATTACTAACATCCAGATCAGAACCTTCCCATTCTAATCCACATTATGTCTGAACTTCCACTTTAGACAATAATGTCGCTTTTTCAAACTTCGCGTGCATATTCCTAGACAATCTTCCAAGATAATAGAACATTGTGATGTTGACATCACCCAAGACATAAGTTCTTCTGACACTCAAACTCAAACAAACTTCGACTATCCATAGAGATAACACTTCTCTATAGAATAACTTGGAACACAAGAAACAATTTGTGTTCACGACACGAAACAAGACTCTACTCTTTACAAAACAACCGTAAAGAATGACCTCAGACTTAACAATGTCTGAACACCACCCTTAAACCCTATGTTTGTCACAAATTGACAACCATAACCTAGACTCTAGACTTTCCTCATATCCGAAAGAAGAACATGAGAGACTCAAACAAGACTCAAACAAAATGGAAAAGACTCTAGAAACCTGAGCAATTTAAACAACATACCTAGACTTTAACCAAAGTCTCGATCAAGAGATGTTATTTGAAGAGAAACTGCACCAGGTGGACTTGTGCATAGGTTGTATCATGCACTAAGTCAGAACAAGTGATACACACCATCAATACATGTCTTCAGGCGATAATGCAAATAATATTCCTTGCTGGTCTTTAAGAATAAACATGTCCTGAGTTATGTTCTAACATCTTGTATGACATTGTTCTTCTGGCTTAAAGATTAGTCTATGAAAGACTTTACATTTGGATAGAAGCAGAATAGCATTGTCTTTGCTGATCTTCATATTCTCTTACCCCCCCCTGAGATATACAAATTTAGGACATCTTTGATGTTCGTCCTTGAAGTTCCCTTCATTTGGAATTTGCCATGGCTTCCAAGTTCAGAAGCCTCAGTTTACTTGTTGCACAAGATTCAGATTGCCACACTGTGCAACTTAAAGTAGAAGAAACTATGATTGTATAACCATAAATCAATCTTCATCATACACGTTTGAGCTTTTCATACAAACATTGTAAATATCCAGTTCCCATCAAGATATTTAATAGAGTTAGTATGCTTCACCAGATACTCTTGCCACATTTCCTTAAATACATAACTAGAAGGACTTCTCATCTAATAGGTACTAAGTCTCCCATCAAAGTACTTATTAATTACTCAGTAAGATTTACTACTCACACTAGTTCATCCTGACTGGTTTCTTCTTCTCAGTCTTGCATACAGGTTCTACATCCAATAAGTACTAAGTCTTCCGTCAAAGAACTCACCAATTATTAAGTTAGAATTTGCTACTCACACTAGGTCATTCTGACTGATTACTTCTTCACATTTGTACTTTCTTCTCTTAGCAAACATAATACAAAGAAATTGAAGATCTTGAGATGATGTTGTAACATCTGACTTAACATCATCCTTCATGGTTCTTGGTTAACATCTCTAACATCTAATTCATAGCACTTGGGGTGGAAACAAAATAGTGAAATTATCAGCAACATTCAGACATATCAAGGAATATAATAGCCAGCATCTCAATAAGCTTTTCTTCAGACTCTCATTCTGACTTTGAGATGATGGATGCCATAGTCTGTACCTATAGAGGAGATTCCCTCATTTAGGTTTCTGGAACAGACTCAGTTTATAGCATAACACTGAATTAGTCAGATTCTTTTGAGCCATCTAACTTCCTTGATTCCAAACAACACTACCCTTTCTGGATAACTACTAGGGCAGTAAACATTCTTGACCATATTTCACTGTGGTTGAGACACAATATTCAGCTCCAACAACTACTCTATGGTTATGAATGAAAATACACATATCTGGTTCCATTGATCAAAGGAAACTACCAGATGTAAGCTCATCTTGATTTAAACATAAAGGATCAGAAAGGAATACCTTCATGAATTTCCTTTGGTACTGAGCTTTTTACATCTAACAGAATTGGAGTAGAAACACATCTTAATCGTGTCCTGATCAACTTGTAGTCAGATGTCTCCTATTCCAAACTAGGAGTAAGTTCCAAACCAATGTTCTCACACTACATTAGTTTAGCACCAGAACATCTGTTCTTCAGCTGGTAGTTTCAAACCAGATCTTAATGTCCTAGCATCTGGTAGGACATCTATTCCTCCTTGTAGGAACACTCCAACCTTGAAATTCTTCAAGGTTCACACTTGCAGATGATTATGAATATCATTGATCAGTTGATATTCAACAGCTCTAATAAACCATGCCATTATGAGTGGACTTGAGAGATTACTCAGTATCTTTGACACTTTAATTAGCTGTAAGATTCTGCCATACATTCTGTTGAATATAAATAACCCTAGAATCTTTCTTGTATAATAGGGGTTGCACAGAGACTATGCAGCGGAAAATAGTCATACTTCAACAGAATTCACACAATGCTTACTCCAAATATTAGTTGTAAGCATGACAACTACGGATTGACTGCAACTCAACCTTGCATAATGCTTGCTTCTGCATCAAGCAACATACTAGACCAAACCAACATCCTGACCTAATAAACTTACATAGGTTCAGAGGTTACCTTATCAATATCTTCACTCGCGCATGAAGGTTTTGACACGTTTCTTCTCTGTCCATAGATACCAGTTGAATTAGTTCAATTCAAATTCTTCACTCCCGCATGAAGTCTTTGGATTTATCACTCCTTTATTCCATCATCATGGCTCTGGGTCAAGTTGGTCTAATCCTCCACATATATAGGTCCATCCTCCACTTCAAGGGACCACACAATATGAACATTCCTTGTTCAAACAATCTTCTACCTTTACCACAACCAGAACTTATCCCTCATGGATCTCATCCAGAAACAAACAGGATGCCTGCTCTGATACTAATTAAAATTCTGGTATGACAGACTCTGGATGTCACTTACGATGTCAAGATATCTGATCTGTTATTAACTTAGCAAAGGCAGAACATAAAAGATCCCCAATTTTAAGTTACCCCTAATAAGGAGTCCATGAGTACTGGGATCATGTATGTTCAGTCAACATAACCAGATTGTAAACTTTATTGGTTTTGTAAAGGAACAACTATCAAACCTGAACCTGATGTTATACACGATGTTACAACATTCACGACTGAACAGACAATACAATGCAGAAGATAAATAACATTGGTTTTTGTCGTCTGATCGCAAATTCATATCATTTATATATGTTTTTGTCATCATCAAAAAGGGGGAGATTGTTAGAACAAGATTTGTTCTGATCAATTATCTTAGTTTTGATGATAACAATAATATGAATTTTGCTTAAGATAATATGGTACTCTAATCCAATGCAATTTCCTTTTCAGGAAATATATAAAGAGTATGCATAAATCAGCGCTCAGAAGCTTTGACTCAGAAGGTTCAGCATGCAACATCAGAACATGGTCTGGCAAGACATCAGAAGATGGTCGAAGCAGAATCAGAACATGGGTCTATGGAAGCATCAGAAGAACATGAGATCAGAAGCACTGAAGTTCTGATGGTATCACGCACAGAAGCACTTCAAGGTCAGAAGATCAGAAGATGCTTTGCACCAAGCTGTTTGACTCTGATGATAATCAAACGTTGTATTTACAAACATCAGATCAGAAGAAAGTACAAGTGGCAGGCTACGCTGACTGACAAAAGGAACGTTAGAAACTATTAAAGGCAACGTCAGTAGACACAGCGTGAACAAGGCTCGAGGTAGTTGACAAAAGCGTATAACATTAAATGCAAAGCTGTACGGAACACGCAAAGCATTTAATACATTCAACGGTCATCTTCTCAAACGCCTATATATATGAAGTTCTGATGAGAAGCAAGGTTAACGATTCTGAACAAAACAACTCATATTAACTTGCTGAAACGCTGTTCAAATCAAAGCTCAGAAACTTCATCTTCATCAAAGCTCACTACATTGCTGTTGTAATACATTAGTGAGACTAAGCTTAAACGTTAAGAGAAATATCACAGTTTGTGATTATAGCTTTCAAGAAGCATTGTATAACTCTTATTAGATTACATTAAGTTGTAAGGAACTAGAGTGATCAAGTGTTGATCAGAATACTCTAGGAAGTCTTAGCTTGTGTCTAAGCAGTTGTAATTAGAGTGATCACGTGGTGGTCAGGATACTCTAAGGAAGTCTTAGCTTGTGTCTAAGCAGTTGTAATTAGAGTGATCACGTGGTGGTCAGGATACTCTAAGAAAGTCTTAGCTTGTGTCGAAGCAGTTGTTCCTAGAGTGATCAGGTTGTGATCAGGATACTCTAGAAGACTTAGTTGCGGACTAAGTGGAAAACCATTGTAATCCGTGCGATTAGTGGATTAAATCATCAGTTGAGGTAAATCATCTCTGCGGGGGTGGACTGGAGTAGTTTAGTTAACAACGAACCAGGATAAAAATAACTGTGCAATTTATTTTTATCTGTCTAGTTTTTAAAGCTACACTTATTCAAACCCCCCCCTTTCTAAGTGTTTTTCTATCCTTCAATTGGCATCAGAGCGCCAGTTCTAAGGTGCAAGCACTTAACCGTGTTTAGAAAAGATTCAGGAAGAGAAAAACGCTTCATTAAAAGATGGCTGGTGAATCTCAAGCAAATCCAACTCCATCTACATCTGGCTCTGCTGAGCAACACAATGGAAACAATGGTTATACTAGACCACCAGTATTTGACGGTGAAAACTTTGAATACTGGAAAGATAAACTGGAAAGTTACTTTCTTGGTCTAGATGGTGATCTATGGGATCTTCTGATGGATGGTTACAAACATCCGGTAAATGCCAGAGGCGTAAAGCTGACAAGGCAAGAAATGAGCGATGATCAGAAGAAGCTTTTCAGGAATCATCATAAATGCAGAACTGTTTTGCTGAATGCTATCTCTCATGCTGAGTATGAGAAGATATCTAACAGGGAAACGGCCTATGACATATATGAGTCCTTGAAAATGACTCATGAAGGAAACGCTCAAGTCAAGGAGACCAAAGCTCTTGCATTAATCCAGAAGTATGAAGCCTTCAAGATGGAGGATGATGAAGACATTGAAAGGATGTTTTCAAGATTTCAAACTCTTACTGCTGGATTGAGAGTTCTGGACAAAGGCTACACCAAGGCTGATCATGTAAAGAAGATTATCAGAAGCTTACCCAGAAGATGGGGTCCAATGGTAACTGCATTCAAGATTGCAAAGAATCTGAATGAAGTTTCTTTGGAAGAGCTTATCAGTGCCTTGAGAAGCCATGAAATTGAGCTGGACGCAAACGAGCCTCAGAAGAAAGGTAAGTCTATTGCATTAAAATCTAATGTTAAAAAATGCACTAACGCTTTTCAGGCAAGAGAAGAAGATTCTGAAGAATCAGAATCTGAAGAAGAAGATGAACTGTCCTTGATCTCCAGAAGGCTAAATCAACTCTGGAAGAACAAGCAAAGGAAGTTCAGAGGCGTCAGAAGTTCAAAGAAATTTGAACGTGGAGAATCTTCTGATGACAGAAGATCTGACAAGAAGAAGGCTGTCTGCTATGAGTGCAATGAGCCTGGCCATTACAAGAATGAGTGTCCGAAACTTCAGAAAGAAAATCCCAAGAAGAAGTTTCATAAGAAGAAAGGTCTTATGGCAACCTGGGATGAGTCAGAAGATGATTCAGACTCTGAAGATGAGCAGGCTAACTGTGCGCTGATGGCGACAGAAGATGACGGATCAGAATCTACACCAGAATCAGATTCTGAAGAGGTATTTTCTGAACTATCTAGAAAAGAGTTAGTTTCCAGTCTAACAGAACTTCTGGAACTCAAAGCTCATCTTAGTATCAAATACAAAAAGCTGAAGAAGCAATTTGAATTTGAAACTAAGAAGCTGGAATTGGAAAATTCTGAACTGAAGGAAAAAGTTTTAAATTTATCCAAAAACAGTGGATCTCCTTCTGAAACAGAAAAAGCCATTCCTAGCATGAATCATATTCTGAAAGAATATGACTTGAGCTTCAGAAAATTCTTATCTAGAAGCATAGGCAGAAGTCAACTTGCTTCTATGATATATGCTGTGTCTGGAAATAATAGAGTAGGCATTGGTTATGAGGGTGAAACCCCATACAAACTTGAACCTGTTGATAAGATGAAAATCACATACAAGCCATTGTATGATGAGTTCAAGTATGGCCACTCACATGATATTAGACACACATCACATGCACAGAAGTTTAACACTGTTCACACCAAGAAACATGTGACACGACCTAAGAAATATCATGAATCTCCTTTTAAAGATTATCGTGTTGTTCCTCCTATGTCTTATATTGCTAACAAGAAAGGACCCAAGAAAATGTGGGTACCTAAGGATAAGATTATTCCTATTGCAGATATCCTTGGCTGCAAAAAGGACAAAGCACAACATGTCATGGTACCTGGACTCTGGATGCTCACGACACATGACAGGAAGAAGGTCTATGTTCCAAGACCTGGTGCTTAAGTCTGGAGGAGAAGTCAAGTTTGGAGGAGATCAGAAGGGCAAGATAATTGGCTTTGGAACTATAAAGTCTGGTAACTCTCCTTCCATTTCAAATGTACTTCTTGTAGAAGGATTAACACATAACCTCTTATCTATCAGTCAATTGAGTGACAATGGTTATGATATAATCTTCAATCAAAAGTCTTGCAAGGCTGTAAATCAGAAGGATGGCTCAATCCTATTTACCGGCAAGAGGAAGAACAACATTTATAAGACAGATCTGCAAGATCTTATGAGTCAGAAGGTGACTTGTCTTATGTCTGTTTCTGAAGAGCAGTGGGTCTGGCACAGAAGATTAGGTCATGCTAGTTTGAGAAAGATCTCTCAGATTAACAAACTGGATCTTGTCAGAGGACTCCCTAATCTGAAATTCAAATCAGATGCTCTTTGTGAAGCATGTCAGAAGGGCAAGTTCTCCAAACCTGCATTCAAGTCCAAGAATGTTGTTTCTACCTCAAGGCCACTAGAACTCTTGCACATTGATCTGTTTGGCCCAGTAAAAACAGCATCTGTCAGAGGGAAGAAATATGGATTAGTCATTGTTGATGATTATAGCCGCTGGACTTGGGTAAAGTTCTTGAAACACAAGGATGAGTCTCATTCAGTGTTCTTTGAATTCTGCACTCAGATTCAATCTGAGAAAGAGTGTAAAATCATAAAGGTCAGAAGTGATCATGGTGGTGAATTTGAGAACAGATTCTTTGAAAAGTTCTTCAAAGAAAATGGTATTGCCCGTGATTTCTCTTGTCCTAGAACTCCACAGCAAAATGGAGTTGTAGAACGAAAGAATAGGACTCTGCAAGAAATGGCCAGAACCATGATCAATGAAACCAATATGGCTAAGCATTTCTAGGCAGAAGCAATAAACACTGCATGCTATACTCAGAATAGAATCTCTATCAGACCTATTCTAAATAAGACTCCTTATGAGTTGTGGAAGAACAGAAAGCCCAACATTTCATATTTCCATCCTTTTGGATGTGTATGTTTTATTCTGAACACTAAAGATCATCTTGGAAAATTTGATTCCAAAGCACAAAAATGTTTCCTTCTTGGATATTCTGAACGCTCAAAAGGCTACAGAGTATACAATACTGAAACATTGGTTGTAGAAGAATCAATCAATATCAGGTTTGATGATAAGCTTGGTTCTGAAAAACCAAAGCAGTTTGATAATTTTGCAGATTGTGATATTGATGTATCAGAAGTTGTTGAGCCAAGGAGCAACGCATCAGAAGCAGAGCTTCTCAGAAGCAAAGAATCTGAAGATCAAGTATCAGCTTCTCTGGAGAATCTAAGCATTTCTGAAGAACCATCTGTCAGAAGATCATCCAGACTCATTTCTGGTCATTCAGAAGATGTCATTCTTGGAAAGAAGGATGATCCAATCAGAACAAGAGCATTCCTTAAGAACAATGCAGACTGTCAATTAGGTCTTGTATCTTTGATCGAGCCAACTTCTGTTGATCAGGCTCTAGAAGATCCAGACTGGATAATTGCTATGCAAGAAGAACTGAATCAGTTTACAAGGAATGATGTTTGGGATCTTGTTCCTAGACCAGATGGATTCAATATAATCGGTACAAAATGGGTCTTCAGAAACAAGCTCAGTGAGAAAGGTGAAGTGGTAAGAAACAAAGCCAGACTGGTGGCTCAGGGTTACAGTCAGCAAGAAGGGATTGACTATACAGAAACCTTTGCACCAGTGGCCAGGTTAGAATCTATTCATCTATTAATTTCATTTGCCACTCAATATAACATCACTCTCTATCAGATGGATGTTAAGAGTGCCTTCTTAAATGGTTATATAGATGAAGAAGTTTATGTCCATCAACCTCCTGGTTTTGAAGACTCTATGTCTCCTAATCATGTTTTTAAACTAAAGAAATCATTGTATGGATTGAAACAGGCTCCCAGAGCTTGGTATGAACACTTAAGTTCTTTCCTTCTGGATAATGGTTTCACTAGAGGAAAAGTGGACACTACTCTCTTTTGTAAAACCTTTAAAAGGGATATTTTAATTTGTCAAATATATGTAGATGATATTATTTTTGGAACATCTAATGCTACACTTGGAAAGGAGTTTGCTGAGTCTATGCAGGCTGAGTTTGAAATGAGCATGATGGGAGAACTCAAGTACTTCCTTGGAATACAAATAAATCAAACATCAGAAGGAACGTATGTTCACCAAACCAAGTATGTGAAGGAACTTCTGAAGAAGTTTAATCTTCTAGACTGCAAAGAAGCCAAAACTCCTATGCATCCAACATGCATCCTAGGTAAGGATGAGGTAAGTAAGAAGGTAGATCAGAAGTTATACAGAGGTATGATTGGATCGCTTCTATATTTGACTGCTTCTAGACCTGACATTCTTTTCAGTGTTTGTTTGTGTGCTAGATTCCAATCAGATCCTAGAGAATCTCATTTAACTGCTGTTAAGAGAATTCTAAGGTATCTGAAAGGTACTACTAATGTTGGCTTAGTTTACAGAAAATCTAAAGAATACAACTTAGTAGGATTCTGCGATGCTGACTATGCTGGAGACAGAATTGAAAGAAAGAGTACTTCAGGAAGTTGTCAATTTCTTGGAAGTCATTTGATCTCCTGGTATAGCAAGAAACAAGCAACTATTGCTCTATCAACAACAGAAGCAGAATATGTCGCTGCTGCTGGTTGTAGTACACAGATGCTCTGGATGAAGAGTCAGCTAGAAGATTATCAGATATATGAGAGTAACATTCCTATATTCTGTGATAATACTTCTGCTATATGTTTATCTAAGAATCCTGTTCTTCATTCAAAAGCTAAACATATTGAGATTAAACATCATTTCATAAGGGACTATGTTCAGAAGGGTGTTCTATCTTTAAACTTTGTGGATACAGACCATCAATGGGCTGATATCTTTACAAAACCCCTGGCTGAAGATAGGTTTAAGTTCATTCTGAAGAACATCAGTATGGATTTATGCCCAGAATGAGAAGATGAGAAGTTCTTATGTATCTTCTGAAATGAAAGTGGATTATTTTTAATCAGAAGTTCTGATTGAAAATCAATTAGAAATTATGATTCAGTTATTACTAACGTTTCATTGTCTAAGTTGATTCAGAACCTCTTTAAAAGCAAAACAGCTGTAACGTTTTATCTCGGGATGGTAAACCTGTCTTTACTGTTCATGGATAAGCGCGCGTGCAGTTGAAGGGACGCCGACCATAGGTAACTGGGTAAGTCACCTCATTTGTCTTTATTATCTCTCCTCATGTCACGTAACATTAAATGATGTTCATCATTTTTTTAAAACGCTTCTCCTTTCCTCTTACTTTTTTTCTATTGCTCTCTTTCATTTTTTTTCTATTTAAATCCTCCGTTCCTTTTGCATTCCTCATCGAGTTTTCTCTTTAAAAATTCTTGCTCTTTTTTTTTTTACTTTTCTCTTTAAAAAAAAAAATTCCTAGTTCAAACCTAGCGTTCATCATGAATTCTCTCAACTCAATGAGAACGGATGGAAGGGTTACTCAGTTACCGGATGTGAAGCATATCTTGGGATGGCTCTCCAAGTCTCTTTCAAGACAGATCTCTTCTTCAATGCTGTTATCAACATTTATCCAAAGGAAGAAGACCTTCTTGAGTCACTGGAGCCCGTTTGCAACATTAGCTCCCTGTCTGTGAACTGTCCCTCACTTCCTCCCTGGTCTCTTGAATCTCTCCTACAGTGGAGGTTCTAGTCTGAAAAGACAAGAAGACCACAGGGATTCTTGATGGGTTGACACAGATTGTGTCTTGCTAGGGTTTTGTTTTTAATTTTTGTAGTCATTTCCTCTTGGGATGACTTTTTATGTATTTGCTAGGAATGTTTCTCATCTTGTTAAACATAAGAACTTTTGTAATATCTTTTGATTATCAATGAAAAGTTTCTTTGTTTTTTTTTACATTCCAGTGATTTTATTTGTCGTTTTTTTTACATCTGAATCTTTTTGAATATTCTTTTTGATGTTATGACAAAAAGGGGGAGAAGATAAATGATAAATGATTTGATTAATCTATCAGTTGCTGGGTAAAGTTCCCACACATTCACTAACAAGAACTGCAAGTTCTATATGGTTTAAGTGTTTTGCAGGTATAAAGAAGTGAAGAAAATCTTCAAAGCAAACACAAGAAGCAAAACCATAAGAAGCGTTATTCTGTAAAAAGGATAAGCTTATGGAAACTGAAGCAAGCTGAGTGCTGTCAAGCTTCAGAATCAGAAGCACCGATAATAGAATTTGATCCAAAATTTGTCTATTTGCTGTGACAAAATTCTATTTGCTCTGATACATTTTATGTTCTGACTCGTTCATGCTGACTTTTGTCGTTTAGTTTTTGTTCTGTAACATTTCAGGATGTAGAGATGCTCTGATGATGCTCTGGTACATTCAACAATGTTCTGATACAAATCTAGCATGAAGTGATGTTAGTAGAAATTCAAAGCTCTGAAGCTATCCGAGGGAAGCAGAAATCAGAAGCTGTGAATGTTCTAAAGATCCAGAAAACTCAAGTTCTGAAGCTGTCCTAAATGGAAGCAGAAATCAGAAGCTGTGAATGTTCTGAAGATCAAAGAAATTCAAGTTCTGAAGCTGTCCTAGATGGAAGCAGGAATCAGAAGCTGGGAATGTTCTGAAGATCAAAGAAATTAAAGTTCTGAAGCTGTCCTAGATGGAAGCAGGAATCAGAAGCTGTGAGTGTTCTAGGGATCTAAAGAAATTCAAGTTTTGAAGCTGTCCAATGGAAGCATAAGTCAGAAGCTATGAATTCTCTGAAGACAGAAGCTTATGTGATCGTCTCTACCGAAATAATCAGGGAAGTCTTTTATTAAAGTTCTTCGAGTATTTATTTCAGGGGGAGATGGTTAATCTCAGGGGGAGACATATTCACATGCTTATGCTATAGCTGTGTAATTTGTCTTTTGCCGTCTGCTCTTTCTGATCGCAAATTCATATCATTTATATATGTTTTTGTCATCATCAAAAAGGGGGAGATTGTTAGAACAAGATTTGTTCTGATCAATTATCTTAGTTTTGATGATAACAATAATATGAATTTTGCTTAAGATAATATGGTACTCTAATCCAATGCAATTTCCTTTTCAGGAAATATATAAAGAGTATGCATAAATCAGCGCTCAGAAGCTTTGACTCAGAAGGTTCAGCATGCAACATCAGAACATGGTCTGGCAAGACATCAGAAGATGGTCGAAGCAGAATCAGAACATGGGTCTATGGAAGCATCAGAAGAACATGAGATCAGAAGCACTGAAGTTCTGATGGTATCACGCACAGAAGCACTTCAAGGTCAGAAGATCAGAAGATGCTTTGCACCAAGCTGTTTGACTCTGATGATAATCAAACGTTGTATTTACAAACATCAGATCAGAAGAAAGTACAAGTGGCAGGCTACGCTGACTGACAAAAGGAACGTTAGAAACTATTAAAGGCAACGTCAGTAGACACAGCGTGAACAAGGCTCGAGGTAGTTGACAAAAGCGTATAACATTAAATGCAAAGCTGTACGGAACACGCAAAGCATTTAATACATTCAACGGTCATCTTCTCAAACGCCTATATATATGAAGTTCTGATGAGAAGCAAGGTTAACGATTCTGAACAAAACAACTCATATTAACTTGCTGAAACGCTGTTCAAATCAAAGCTCAGAAACTTCATCTTCATCAAAGCTCACTACATTGCTGTTGTAATACATTAGTGAGACTAAGCTTAAACGTTAAGAGAAATATCACAGTTTGTGATTATAGCTTTCAAGAAGCATTGTATAACTCTTATTAGATTACATTAAGTTGTAAGGAACTAGAGTGATCAAGTGTTGATCAGAATACTCTAGGAAGTCTTAGCTTGTGTCTAAGCAGTTGTAATTAGAGTGATCACGTGGTGGTCAGGATACTCTAAGGAAGTCTTAGCTTGTGTCTAAGCAGTTGTAATTAGAGTGATCACGTGGTGGTCAGGATACTCTAAGAAAGTCTTAGCTTGTGTCTAAGCAGTTGTTCCTAGAGTGATCAGGTTGTGATCAGGATACTCTAGAAGACTTAGTTGCGGACTAAGTGGAAAACCATTGTAATCCGTGCGATTAGTGGATTAAATCCTCAGTTGAGGTAAATCATCTCTGCGGGGGTGGACTGGAGTAGTTTAGTTAACAACGAACCAGGATAAAAATAACTGTGCAATTTATTTTTATCTGTCTTGTTTTTAAAGCTACACTTATTCAAACCCCCCCCCCCCCCCCCTTTCTAAGTGTTTTTCTATCCTTCAGAAGATTTCACTATCAATAGTACTATTTTATGTAAGCAACCTATGGTTTACAGATAAACAACCTCTGGTTTACCTAGTCACCACCCAATGCAACCTTTATCTCAGATATCCATCCAAGATAAGAGAACCTCTGCTCACTCCCTAGTGATACATAACTGTTACAATCCTGCAACAGCTATTTACACAATTAACAATAAACAATAACTTGATCTTGCTTCACAGCTTCAATCAAGAACACAATACTCAACTCTTACCTACATGTTTCGAGTGAGAACAATCACTTCTCTTACCTATAGGTTTCGAGAAGGACAATCACTTCTCTTACCTACAGGTTTCGAGAAGGACAAGGCAGCCATCCCACAACCTGGGTGGTCTATCTATAGAAACCCTAATGACTACATCTTTTCTAAACAAGGTTTTCTATATTTTTCTATACAAAACTAGGTTTCTATTTATAACCTATTCCCAATTGGACTTGGGCTTACAAATCGCAGCACTCCTTGCTGTTACAAATCAATAGATATCTTCTGCTACAATCAAGGTCTTTTAATCATAAGTTTCCTAATTTATCTCCTAAATTAGAAACTGCTGAATCTTCAATCTTCTGATTTGGTTCTTCAATATTTTGACTTGATTCTTTTGACCTTTAAATCTGCGCCACATAGGATTACATAATATTCACCGAATATTCTGTATCTGTTGAGAATCAAACTGAATCTTCATTCCAGTTCTGCAGGCGCGATGTCATGATTTGATGTCATGACATTCCATATAACATCTTGCTTTTATACCTATTTTGTTCTTTTATATTTGCAAGATTACACATATAAATACCTTTTGCTGCTATTATATGTTTTAGCCAAACATAGATACCAATCAGCCAATAAAAGCACCAACACTATTTGTTATCGTCATCAAAACTTCATATGCCGATCTTCATTACCAGCAAGCACATAGACTTTCAACAAGACTTCTCTTTAAGAAATTAACCTTATGACACGTATCCAACTCAAGCCTCCTTAGGACCACCTTAATGCTCCACATGTTACCAATAATAGGATCAACCAAAAAGAGGGTGTCATCGTCATATTGAATATGGTCATTTTCCATCAGCTCCAATCATGGTCGTCTAAGTAATATATGTTAGTATAAAGTGTGTTATGTGTTCTGATGGCTCCACTTCAATTTTCTACACGGATCATGTGCTTCTATTTCCTATAAGTCCATGTTTGCACTATTGGTTTTAGAACCTTCTACTTTAGCAGTAGATATCTAATAATTTTTGCCTATACTTATATCAATGCTACTCTTGTTGTAAACATCTTTGACTCTTTGGTATAAGTGGCTTATTTGGGATCCTCCTCAATGGATCAATTTTTGGGCAGATACCGATTTGGACCACCTATGATTTTATCTTGTGACTCATTAAGCTAATGGGTCAACTTTATTCATGTCTCCTTCTATGTAGGAAAGGTTCCCCCCTTAAGTAGGATTTGGTAGAATTGTTTATGAGCTGGTGACTCTTCTTACAACTACGGTTATTAAAAGTGGCTTTAGTCGAGTATATCCATCTTCAACATGTATTTTCCCTTTAATCTCTTGGTACTCTTATACCTTACTATCAACAAATAATATGACTCTTAAAAATTTGCCTCTTCAGTCGTTTGCTACATGTCAGTCTAAGGATAGTAGTGCGATGGTATGTCTTTAGGCCTCTTATGATAGGTTTCTTGGGAACTATATTTGTTACGATGACTCTGACAACGTTATTGATTAATGAACTTAGTTCATTGGTTGGTACTGTAAGCCCATAATTTCCTTTGGAGTTATCCAGACTTCTTTTTAATCCCTTCAATAAGACCCTATTTTCTGAGTGGTTTTTATTGTTGGTTTATGGGGATAGTACAGGAGTGAAGTGATTATTTATCCGCAGGTCGTCCTTTAATTCTTATAATCTATTTCCCGTGAATTGGGTATCCTTGTGGGTCACACTGCCTCTAAAACACTAAATTGAATTATTCTATTTATTTTGAAGAAATTTAATATGTTGTGGCCAATTATTTTTTCAATTGGTTTTGTTTTGATATATTTTGTAAAATAGTTGAAAACCATAATCAAGAACTTAAGTTGTCTCGTTGCTAGTGGAAAATGGTTTGGTATGTGTATTCCCATCACACGAAAGGCCACGGGGAAGATGATCGACTTATTATGTCGTTAGGGAAAGATAGATGTCATTGTATCTTTGTAACTTGTTGCATTTTGGATGTGAATTCTGAAATATTCTATCATGGTTTGCCAAAAAAGATCCAACCATGATAATCTTCTTTGCTAAGGCGTTTCCTCCTAGATGTTTTCTTGCCCGTCCTTCATTAATTTCTACCAAAACCTCTTTCTACTTTTTTCGTTAGAAATTCCAATAAGGGATTGGTGAAGCCTCTCCTTTAAAGTTTGTATTCTACTAAAGAATATGGGTATACCTTTTTCTTGATAGTTTTTTCTTCCTTTTGATCCTCTAGGAGTTCTCCACTTGTTATGTATTTTTTATCAGTGTCGTTCAGCTTAAAGGCACTTGTTCCTCTCCCACTTTGTTGATTTATTCATTTATGCTTGGATTTGATAATGCTCTTATATGGCGCTTTTATCGCAATCTTGTGCTTTAGAGTTGGTCAACTTTAATTGGAGGTCAGCTTGACGATGTTCTCCTCCTGGGATATTGTGGTTTTGTACTTCTATAAATTTTTCCATGATGGCCTTTACATTTGCCAAATATTGTTGCATGACACTATCTTTGGCGTTGTTTTCTCCTCATACTTTTGATACGACTAACTATGAATTTGACTCAATTGTCATATTTTGTCCCACATCTTAGAAGCCAATTGTAATGCGACCAAGCATGCTTCATACTCTGCCTGGTTATTTAAAGTGGGGAATTTAAACCTGTAAATAGCTTCTCTAGCCTAAGGCTTTGTCTATGTTCTAGAAGAAGCCCTACACTACTTCCCTTTCTGTTAGATGATCCATCTACAAACAGAATACATATGGTTCTTCGGTGGTGGCCTAAACCACAAAGTTTGCGAACACTTGATCTTTGAGTTAATTTCTCGATTGTATAAGATATCAGCCTCTAATAATTCTAAGTCCCACATTGTCACTCTTCCTGCTAGATATGACTTATGTATTATCTTTCTAATAGGAGAGTCAATTCTCACCACCATAGTATAAGAGGGAAAATAATGCCTTAGTTTCCTGGATGATGTTACGAGCGTTAAGGATAATTTTCATACCTTACGGTAATAGGCTTTTGGGCCTTGCAAAACCTTCTCGATGAAATACGTCGAGTTTTGCAAGGAGTCATTTCCTCTTACCAAGAGGGCTCCCACTACTTCGGGAGAAACAAATAGGTAGACAAAAAGATGTTTTCCATTCTCTTAGGGGGACCAAGATAGGAGGTTGTGACAACACTTATTTAAGCTTTGCAAATTTCATGTTACACTCAAGAGTCCACTCGAATGTTGCTTCTTTCCTTGAGATTTTGTAAAATTTTAGCACAAGATGTGCTGAACTAGAAATAAACTGAGATAAGGAGATTAACATGTCATTTAACTTCTGGACCCCTATTTTGGTATATGGGATTTCTTGTTAACTACTTCTCGACATTATATAAGGTTTACCTCTATCCCCCTTCATGTGAGATAATACCCTAAGAACTTCCCTGACCTTACCAATAAGGTGCATTTATCGGGGTTCAACTGCACCCTTTGTTTTCTCACTTCCAATATGGATTCCACATGGGCCGTGTGGTATTCTTTCTCTTTGTATTTTATGAACATGTCTTCTACGTAAACCTCTAACATATCCCTTATCTAGTTTTTGAAGGCCTTATTCATCATTTGTTGGTATGTCTCCCCAACATTTTTGAGGTCGAAGAACATGACCTTGTAGTGGAAATTCCCTTTATATGCCATAAGTGCCACCTTTCTATGTTTTAGAAGGTCCATTGGTATATGATTATACTTGGATTATATGTCCATAGAGGATAAGATTTTGAATCCATATGAGCTATCAAGAAACTTATCAAAGTTGGAAGTAGGGTCAAAGTCTTTCGGGTATGCCATATTTAGGTCTGGATAATCGACGCACATTCACAACATATTTTTTCTTTCCTCGCCTATACTACACCAGAGAGTCATGTTGTGTATCCAGTATAAGTTAAAAATCATTCTTTGAGGTGCTCGTCTACAACCTTCTTTGTGGCCTCAGCCTTTTTTGGTGACTGTTTTTGCTTGCACCGAGTAACATAAAAAAACATTGTCTCTATGATTCTGACTATGCCTGTTATATCTGCACATAGACCAGACATTTCCTTTTCCGACCATGCATAAAAATCATTTTTCTTTTACAAACATTCCTTCATTGCTTCGCGTACAATTTTGGGTAGGTTTGACCTTATCTTTCTTGTTTTTTTATGGATCTACTCTTACCTAGATGGTGGTGAAGTCTCTGGTTAGTTAGGGTCTCTCCACCTTCTTTTGTGATTTTGGTAGCATAGACTTGTCACCTCCCATGGTGTAATCTGGAAATGATTCTTCCAACCAGGTATCCAGCTTTTAGTGTTTCTTTGTCCTTTTCACTGGGTCATAAATTTATTCCATGTTTGTTTGCTTCGTGACGAGGGATTGAAATCAAGGTTGTTATGATGCCATATTGGTTTCCAACACCATGATTTGGTCTTCTAGAGTGTGGAATTTTAGTTTTAGGTGAACATTTGAGGAAACCTCTCATATGGTTGCTAATAAAAGGCTTCTAATGATATAGTTCAAATAGAATCATACTAATAAATAATTTTATCATGATTTTTGTCATCTCGTAACCGGTTCAAAAGGTTACTGGGATCTCATGTATCCATGGGTTATTGTGATTGTTCCGTCAAAACCCTATAGGGTTCCTCCGTAATATGGTTGTAGGCTTAACTTTTGATATGTCTCAATGTACATAAAATTGCTTGAACTTCTATGATTCACCAATATGTGAAGAACGTCACGACCATTCATTGACACCCTGATAATAATGGATATCCGATGATTTTCGTTATCATGGACTAGCTCTTCATCGTAGAAATAAACTTGAGACCCTTCACTAGTATGGGTGTTTTTTAGGAGTTTACTCCCTTGTGAGATTAGAAAATAACTCTCGTTAGGGTGTGTGTGGAAATTGTTAAAAATGACTTGGAAGGAGGTTGTTTATTTTGTTTAATGGTATATCTTCCTAGCTAAGGGTATGTGGACTTTCATTTCCTTCCATGGGGGAGATTAACTCCCACCACTGAATCGTCCCCTGACTTGAAGGCAAATGCTTGTATATAGAAATAATATTTTTCCATTTTCTTGGAGGTTTCTAACTTCGTACCTCCAAAATCACCTAGGCCATCAGAAAATGTCATATTATCATGAAAATAAAGAGAATGTCATATACAATGATTCCCACAAACAATGCCATTGATCTTTCCACATAAAAATATCCTAACAAGGAGTGGTAAATTGATAAGATGACAATGTTCAGTAAGGCTTTGACCTCAAGAGCTTCTTCTCGCTTTGGACATATGTTAAGGGTTGTACCTATAAAATACTTTGACACCCAATTTAATGAATGAACCAAATAAAAGGTGATATTTCTAAGTTTTCAAGAGTATGTACATTAATTTTGCGGTTGTGGTTCTTTATACATGGTTTCTTATGGCCGTCTTCAGCGACGTCTCAAACAATTTGGAGGCCCTGTTCTAATATTTAAAATGGTCCTTTAATAAAAATATATAAATATTTTAAATAAAAGTATTCTTTAATTAAATTGTAAATAACATAAAAAATAGTCATCCTTATAAATAACATTGAAAATAGTTATATTGTAAGCAATAACACCAAAATACAATTTCAAGTTAATATTATGATCAACATTCTATCTATTTAAAAAGAGCTATCCTTCAAACACTTTTTGAAGCAAATTCATCAATCAAGTCTTCATATTATACTGTCTCTAAGATATCATTCTCAATTGCTATTAATGTTAAGCCATTAAGTCTTCCTTGTAACATGGTAGACCGCAAGTAAGACTTCAACAACTTTAATTTTGAAAAACTTCTTTCGTCAGAGGCAACTGTTACAGGAATAGTCAATAAAATTCTATATGCAATAATTGTATTAGGAAAATAATCCATGCCCTTCAAATATTTTAATATATCAATAGGTCCTGTTATTTCTTCGGGCAAGATGTTTCTTAATAACTTTAACTCTATGCATAACTCTTTTCCATCAATATCAGATCGATCATTATGTTTCAATGCATGTTCAAAATGATTACAACAAGACTCCAAGGTTGCATCATCTAATGACTGTAACTTATGAGAAGTAAATAAGAAACCAAAATACCTTCATACTGTTGGTACTGCTCAAATCTCTTTTTAAGAGATGCAATGGCTTGATCAACAAGGTAGAGAAAATAATTAATCCTAAAGGATTCCTCTTCAAATAACTTAACTGACGGGGTATTCAAATTCTCATCAAACTGTTTTTTTCTTCTAATTATTCGTCTTTGAGGAAATACTAGATCAATGTTCAATTCAATAGCAATTTCTTTAGCACTATCCAAGGCCTTATCAAAACCACTTTCTCTATATCTCTCAAAAAAATAAATTAGCCCTTTTATTTTTTCCATAGCAACATCAATAAGCATGTTCTTTGATTGTAAAAGCTTACTAACCAAATTAATTTCGTATAATATTTTAAACCAAATAATTATACTCCTTAAAAACTCAAAATCACCAAGCTCATTTGTAGCTAGGGATTTAGCTTCACTTCTTATTTTAGAATCGAGATCCATTTCTGACACTTCAAGCAATGCTTCTCTAAAATCGGACATTTGAGATTTTACAGCTTTGACACTATTTATATGACTCTCCCATCGAGTAGATGATAATGATTTTGGAGTCAACCCTTTGACATTATCTTTTAAAATTTGTCATCTCTTAGTGGAATTAGAAAAAATAGTATAAATGCGTTGAACAACTCCAAAAAAGTCTTTAGCTTTAACACACGAGTTATCCATGTCACACAACGTCAAATCAAGACTATGACAACCACACGGAGTATAAAAGGCTCTCAGATTTATGTCTAAAAATTTATTTTGTACACCTTGATGTTTTCCTTTCATATTTGACCCATTATCATAACCTTGTCCTCTCACATCAAATAGATCAAGATCAAGATTTTTCAATTCATTTTGTAAAACATCAAAAAGCCCTTGGCCAGTTGTATTATCCACATTCATAAATCCTAAAAAAGATTCCTCAACACTTACGGAAACTGAAGAAACATTTACATATCGTATTATTAAAGACATTTGCTCTTGGTGACTGACATCAGGAGTACAATCAAGTATCACTGAAAAATACTTTGCTTGTTTGATTTTTCTAATGATTCCATTTTTAATTGCAGAAACAAGCAAAAGCATTATCTCGTTTTGGATGCTATGTCCAAGAAAGTGAACATGAATATTATCATTTGTAATACGTCTAACTTGTTCTTGGATAACTGGGTCAAATTCAGCTAACATTTCAATTAATCCTAAAAAATTTCCATTGCTATTTTGGTACAATCTCATTAGAACCACGGAAGGTCAAATTATGTTTAGCAAGAAATTTCACGATTGAAATTGTGAGATATTGGATCGAACTCTAGTATGGTCGAAGGGTCGCTTCTTGGTTCGACAAGATTAAGCATGAAGTCGAAGGTTGTTCACATGCTTGTGTCGAAGATGCTAGGGTCGTTAGCATGTTAAATTAGGTTTTAGTGTTTAAACCCTAATTTGTTAAGTTAGCTTGTTTATTAAGTTGACTTGTGTAATGGGCCTTGTGGAAAAAGCCCATTAGTTAGTATGTTAGGTTTTATTATAAATAGCATACTAGTCTCTCATCATTGTAAGCTGCAAATCCTAATTTAGGGTGAGAGAGGTTATTTGTTATTCTTGTAAACTTGTAATCTTGTTTTAAGAGAAAGTGAAAGAATAGCAGTTATAACCAATTCCTTGTGTTCTTCTTATCTTCCCTAATTCCCTATTATATTTTGTTCTTGACATCGTTTTTCACAACAGAAATAATTCTTTTTAAAACACTTTTCCAATGATCCTTTTCTTTGTTAATCAATCTTTGAGATGTTTTATCAATAGTCTCAAAGTTTTTGATTCTATGACGCAACTCATGCCAAGTAGTCATATTCTTAATATGTTCCATGCCTATTTCATGCTCTCTAAGTCTTTCACCAACATGTGCCCAGTCACTAAAACCCTCATTTGCTAATTGACCTCTACCAATCCCTTTTTTAAAAACCTTACAACAAAATACTCTATTAAGCTCTTTTGAGTAAACAAGCCAATCTCTATCACACTTCTCTCCATTTGATAAAACTCTAGTATACAAATTAGCCGTAAAGCGTCTAGACGATTTATCTTTAGGACCCTTCACAATAGAGAAATCTCTTTTAGGACCTTTTGTAGCTATTAAATCAATACTTTTAGAATCAAGAGAATCCCAAATTCTATGATCAAATATATCTTTTCCACTGTCACTAACATTATCAACATTTTCAACGTCTAAGATATCATTTTCAGTAGCATTAACATCAACATTATATTCCATATTTTCAGTAGTAACCACGTTTTCAAGAATTTCTACATCAACATTATCAGCATTATGATTTTCAACTAAAATTTTTGATTCTTTTATTATGAATGAATTTATCAAGAGCTCCCAATTGAGATTGAGTTAACTCATCAAGTCTTTTCTTTTTCTTACACTTTTCATATCCAGAATCAAACTTTCTAATTTTAGGAGGCAATTTAGAAGACATGTTTGAAGAATGAAAAAAATTAAAACCAGAAATTTCTTGTTGTTCTTGATCAAATGCACGGTGTTGAGTTTGAATCAGATAGAGAACGTCAAAGTTGAACCGATAAAAAAAATTAAAGACAATGAGTAATCAAAAAATAAAATTATAATTTAACAAATTAACAATTCAAAAAATAAATTTTTTAAATTTTCACAAATAAATTATGAAATATATATATATATATATATATATATATATATATATATATATATATATATATATATTAAAGAGTTTATATAACTTATGATAAATTAACAATGAAAAAAACACTAAAACTTGTACTAAATAATATTAATATAAAAACATTATTTTTAGTAAAATTTGTACAATAAAAAAAAATATTAAAAAAGTGATGAACCTGGTAATTTAGAAAATGCAAGCGCAGCTTTAACCTTTCTATGCTATCTAATTTTTGAAGGCTTTCACTTGCCGTATTGCTGTGTACGTGTTTTACTTTTATGGGTTGGGCTAATATACTGGGTGTTTTATTTGACTCTGGTTTGTTTAACTGGACAGTTATTTATTTTAAAGTTATTAATTGATTGGGCTGGATTTAGCAGGTAACATAAAATAAAAATTTGAGGCCCTGGATTTTTTGAGGCCCTGTGCAGTAGGCCAAACTGCACAGGCCCAAATCCGGCCCTGACCGTCTTCCTTTAGATCCAATCACGGTCGTCCAAGCTAATAGACGTTACTATATAATCTAGATTCGGATTTCTCCTTATATCATATGCTTTTTAGGAAAATTTCATGCTTTCTTTATAGGTCATAGAACTTTCTACTTTAGTAGCAGATATCTTAATAGGTATTTTTTTCTATGCCCCTTCTTTTCTCGATGCCACTCTTACCGTAAACATATTTTCCTCTTTGGTATAAGTGACTAACTTAGACTCCTTTTAAATTGGATCAAGTTTGAGATTGAGACCGATTTAGAACCGTTATGATTTTGGCTGGGAACTTATTACGCTAAAGAGTTTAAGAAATATCATACTTGAAATTGAAAGCTCCTACAAACCATATTCTTCCAAGGTAATCAACTAATGAAAAATTTAATTTAAAGAAATTCTTACTTAATATATTTTATTGTTGATTTGAATACTGTAAGTTTTTTTGATAAATCTCTAGGAGTCAGTCATTCATTTTTTGACAATCACTACTACAAAAAGTATCTATTACTTTGGTTGAGAAAAGGGTTTCACCACATTTAGTTATTTGCAGGAACGAAGGGTGTGATAGAAAGTGTGCTACTTTTTACGAGGGACTATTGGTTGAGGTGAGAAACTGGATATGGCGCCACTTTTCATCAAGGTTGGGAATTCCAACCGTGACAAAAAAGTGGTTCGGTCATGGGTTCAATTCTTCACTCTTTCTTGATGATATGAAGTATACTCTTAAACTAGTGCCTTGTCCAACACCAAAGGCACACCAATCATACTCCTTTGTTCCAATTACTTTTACTAATATATCATGTCGTACTTGTTGGATAGAGGAACCTTCATTGGCCATATCAACTAATAAATCCTACAACATGAATAAGATTTCATTACCAAGGTGAAATAAATTATAACTAATATTTTAATAGATAAATTTCTTAGCAACTACACTTGTAGCCTTTGGGGTAAACTCTCCACCCGGTCTTTGTTGGTCCCTCGTCTATTTCTCATGGCATGATGGTGGAGATGGGCTACAGTCACGATTTAGTGAGTCATTTCCCAATTGTTGTCTTTTTTTATTATTCATATTTCCCTAGGTTAAATATGGTTTTGGTTCTACTAAATATCCCAATATTTCATTTTTAGTCCCTCAAAATATTTTCTTCAAAGAATTGTCCTCATAAAATTTTTAATTTTAACTTTTAGTCCCTCCTGTAACTTAGAGACAGTTTTTACAACTTAGTGATAGAATTAGCGACAATTTTATTGACGGTTTTTTACTTAGTGATAGTTTTAGCGACAATTTTGGCAGAAGGGACCAAAAGTTAAAATTAAAATTTTTAGAGGGGTCATTCTTTGAAGGAAATATTTTGAGGGACTAAAAACGAAATTTGAGATATTTACTCGGACCAAAAATATATTTAACCCTATTTACTCCACTTTTTTATATCTTCCTCGATATAATTTATGAGGATATATATTTTTAGCCTTGTTTTCTTTTCCTACTTGATTCTTAACCTATTATAAACATAGCGAGTATATTAATTTGCAGGCTTGTATCTAAAAAAACATCAGCAAAAAACAAAATAAGATTATTCTTCAGAAAATAAGATTACTACTAACAAAGAATTTAATATAACTACAAAACTCGACAAACTTCTCTCAATGTCCTTATCAATAAAATTATATTCTTGAGCTGGATGCTCAAGATCAAGTTTGGGATTTCTAATATAATAACATGTTAGTTGTGACTTAAATCCCCTCCAATGCTTACCAACATAAGAAATATACTTGTTCTTTAAGTAGGTATTGGTATTTGACAAAAAAATATTTAAATTCATGTAAATTAAAATTACTACCTTAACTTATGTCCACGCACATCCTTTCAAATCATCTTATACATGACCCTAATTATCTATCAAAATACTTGCCTTGCTACGATCAATGTATGCTGCATAACTCCTTAACAGTGAAACATTCTTACCATAATAATTTCAAGTTTTATGATCAAACTCGATTGGCAACTTAACGCCTATGTTGCGAACTTTTGTTAATTAGCAATTGTTTTGGCACCTCAAATTTTTCTTTTTCATTTATACTCATTAGATGAACATTTATTTGTATGAGTGATGCTAGATGAATGATCCATCTAAGTTCAAAATAACAACAACATAAAAACATTAATCTCAATCTCAAAACAACAACATTAAATCGTAGGTTCAATATATTTCAATCAATATTTGCCATTATGTATATCTAGTGAGGTCTTGTACAAACAATTTATATCTTCACTAAAGTTCCAAAAATATTTACATGAAAACTAAATAGATAACAAAGTGAAAAAGATGTTGGTATGTTAGAGTGCATTAGTGCAATGAATTAGTGTTTCTTTAATCTCAATAATAACGACGACGACGACAACAACAACACTAAACCTCCATCTCAATAACAACAACAATAAACATTTCTCTTATCTCATCCAAACAACAAGATAAACCTTCAATATCAATCTCAACAACAAAAATAAAAACAACAACAACAACAACAACAACAAATAAACTTCAATATCAATCTCAAAATAACAAAAATATCATAAAAGAGGGCTTCTAAAGAGAATAAGTTTTAAAACAACAACAACCTATAAACTTTTAGGGCTTAGCATCTTAACAATAACAATAAAATTAAACATCACATATCTAAGCATCATTACTATTCCATGCATGGTGGAGATATTTTACACATCATAAAGGTGATCAAGAAGTCAAATAAATGAATATCTTTTGAGTTCTGCATTTCGTTCTTACAAGTATCGTTCGAGTTTCTTCTTCGAGTTCATTCTCCATCTATCATTACTTTGTACGGGTTGGAGGAGATACGATGGAGTTCGACCTCGTTTGTTGTAGATCGAGTTGGAGAAGATACAATGGTTAAAAAATGGAGATTATACAATGTTGGACGAATTGGAGATGATATGTGTTTAGTGCTTTCATCGTTAATGGAGATGATATATTTCATCAGGCCCAATATGGTTTTTGTAAGGGTTGGATGCAATTATTGTAAGGTAAGGGAAAATTGAAGAGACATGACAAGTTAAATTTTGTTTCTTGAATAAGAGTAAAATATTTTATCATAGTTGAAAAATTTAACAGTGGTAAAATCCTATTCATTTATTTAAAACTGAAAAAGATGCTAATTTTTTAGCAATTTTAAAATAAATAAAAAATGAGCCTGTTGAAAAATTTAACCAGATAAAAAAGTGATTTATTTTAAAATTAAAAATAAAATAAAATAAGAAATGTGTCACTTTAATAATACATAAACTACAAATTTATTAGCATTGAGATTCAAACTCATGTCCATAATGTTAATTTGTAATTCCTTGTGTCGAGGCAGGTTGTTACTCGAACACAAGGTGTGTCTAAATGTGTAACAGTTTGTTACACATAAGTTTGTTTTAAATTTAGATAGTTTGTTTTAGATTTAAAATAGATTAGATTTGATTTAGCTCCAAAATAGGTATTTTGGGCTTTTATAGTTTTGGGCTTTGGCTTAGGGAGAAGGCTAACCTAAATCTATAAATAGGGAGTAACCCTCATTATTTGTAATCAAGTCATTAATCTTGTATTCACAGAAGTTGCAGTTGCAAGTGAATAACAGAATTTCCACAGTTTGTGGGCAGAGAGAAACTCTGCAGAAAATACTTCCTTCTTCTCTTTTAATTTCCGCAAACCCTAATCCTAGTTTTGTTCCTATTTTCTTCATTGTCATCTTTAACGATAAGGAATTACTCAAAGGTTTGAGAGTCTAATTCCAACATCTGGTATCTAGAGCTCCGGTTAATCGATTCAAGGCAAGAAGAATGGCGATGGCAATGAATCATCCGAATGGGCATTTTCCAGCAACACTACCAATTCTGAAAGGAGATAACTATGAGAATTGGTGCAAGCAGATGAAGGTTGTATTCTGTTGTCAAGATCTTTGGGATCTTGTAAAAGAAGGGGTAGAACCGCTTGCAGAAGGTGCGAAGGAGGAAGAAAAGGCTGCTTATAAAGAATTGAAGAAGAAAGATTATAAAGCTCTCTTTATAATCCATCAATGTCTGAGTCCAGATAATTTTGAAAAGGTTAGTGATATAGAATCTTCAAAAGAAGCTTGGGAGATTCTTGAAAAATCTTTTGGAGGTGCAGAAAAGGTGAAAGAGGTGAGGTTACAAACTCACAAGAGAACATATGAATTGCTTCAGATGGAAGATAGCGAAAGCATAACTGATTTCTTCACTAGGATTACGAAACTAGTGAATCAAATCAAGATATGTGGAGAAGTATTAACAACAAGAGCTGTTGTCTCAAAGATTTTGAGATCTTTGGCTCCTAAGTTCGACCACATCGTGGTAGCCATAGAAGAGTCGAAGGACTTGTCGAAATTGACAAAAGAAGAGCTTCAAGGGACACTTGAATCTCATGAACAAAGAATGGCTGAAAGAGCTGCAGGCAAGTCGAAGAGCGAAGTGGCTCTGCAGGCTCAGTCAGCAAACGAAAAGAAAGGCAAAGGAAGCTGGACTGGAAATAAAGGTAGAGGTGGCTACAACAATTCGACTGGTCGAAATCAGCAAGAAGGAAATTGGTCGAATCAGAGAAAACCTTCTTACCAAGGATACCAAAGAGGTGGTGCTGCAGGTAGAGGAAGAGGTGGTGGTCGAAAGCCTGACAAGAGTCACATTCAATGTTTCAACTGTCAGAAGTATGGTCACTATTCGACAGTTTGTCCAGAAAAGAATAAAAGTCAAGAAAGTGATGCAAAGTTTGCAAAACAAGAAGAAGAAGAGATGTTGTTGATGGTCACAACAAAAGATGAACATAAATTCAAGGACCAATGGTACTTGGATTCAGGATGCTCATCACACATGTCTGGAAGAAAAGATTGGTTTGTCAACATAAGACCCTCGATGAAAAATATGGTGAAATTTGCAAATGACAATACTCTAGCAGCTGAAGGTATTGGTGATGTAATGATTACGAGGAAAGATGGAAAGAGGTCAGTAATCTCCAATGTGTTGTACATACCAGGCATGAAGAGCAACTTACTCAGCATTGGGCAGTTGGTCGAAAAGAATTACAAAGTTTCGATCGAAGACAAGATGATGAGAGTTGTCGACGCAAGTGGGAGGTTAATCCTGAAGGCTCCTATGTCACAAAATAGAACCTTCAAGATCGAACTTAATGTGATGGAGCACGAGTGCCTTGCAACTGCAGCTAGCAAAGATGAATGGATATGGCACTATCGACTAGGCCATCTCAACTTCAATGACATCAGAGAGTTGAAAAGAAAGAATATGGTTTCAGGACTGCCAGAAATCGACATTCCAAACGAGGTATGTGAGGAATGTGTGCAGGCGAAGCAGCACAAGAATAGCTTCAGCAAGGATGCAGGAAGTAAGTCGAAGGCTATTCTCGAAATCATATACTCTGATGTATGTGGTCCTATCCAGGTAGATTCGAATGGAGGTAACAAATACTTTGTTACATTCATAGATGATTTCAGTCGAAAACTATGGACTTACCTGATCAAGAAGAAAAGTGAAGTGATCGAGGTATTTGTCAAGTTCAAATCTATGGTCGAAAGACAAAGTGGTCGAAAGCTCAAGGTTTTGAGAACTGATGGTGGTGGAGAATATGTGTCGAAAGACTTCGACATGTTATGTGAGAAAGAAGGGATTATGCATGAGGTGGTGCCACCCTACACTCCACAGCAAAATGGAACTGCAGAAAGGAAGAATAGAACCATCATGAATATGGTGAGAAGTATGTTGAAAGGAAAGCATTTACCTAAGGAATTTTGGGGAGAAGCAGTGTCGACTGCAACATACATTCTAAACAGATGTCCGACAAAGAAGCTAGAAGGAATTACTCCAGAAGAATGTTGGTCTGGTGTGAAGCCTAGCTTGAGCCATCTGAAGGTATTTGGATCTATAGCACATAGACATGTGCCAGATCAGTTGAGAAGAAAACTTGATGACAAGTCGAGTCAAATGATACTTATAGGATATCATTCGACTGGAGGATACAAGTTGTTCGACCCAGTGAACAAGCAAGTAGTGATCAGCAGGGACGTGATCATAGATGAGCTTAAAGAATGGGATTGGACTGAAAATGTCAAGAAGGATTCAGTGAGAATTCTTTATGACGAACCAGCTACTGAAGTCGAAAGAGAAGAAGTTCGACAAGAAGAAGTCAGAGGTGATGCAGGCTCAGGCAGACCTCAGAGAACAAGACACATGCCTGCAAGGTTGCAAGAATGTGTGATTACATCAGATGATGTAGTCAATGATGAAGGTGAGCTGGTACATTACGCTTTCTACGCAGATGTCGAACCTGTCAATGCAACTGAGGCATTGAAGGATTCGAAGTGGGTGAAAGCTATGAATGAAGAATTGAAGTCCATCGAAGACAACAATACTTGGTCACTTGTCGAATTGCCTCAAGGCAAGAAGGCAATTGATGTGAAGTGGGTATACAAGGTGAAGTGTAATCCAAAAGGTGAAGTGACTCGATACAAGGCGAGGCTTGTGGCAAAAGGATTTCTTCAGAAGGAAGGAATTGACTTCGATGAGGTCTTTGCACCTGTTGCCAGGATCGAAACGATCAGGTTGGTTGTTGGTCTGGCGAACATGAACAATTGGCACATGTGTCAGATGGACGTTAAATGTGCATTCCTGAATGGACCCTTGGACGAAGAAGTCTATGTTGCACAACCAGTTGGGTTTGTGAAACATGGAGAAGAGAAAAAAGTGCACAGACTGCATAAAGCACTGTATGGGCTGAAGCAAGCTCCAAGAGCTTGGAATAAGAAGATCGACAGTTTCCTAAGGGAGAAAAAATTTGTGAAGTGCACAACTGAACATGGGGTATATGTAAGAAGAAGCAAGAGTGAATTGCTTATACTATGTCTCTATGTCGACGACTTGTTGATAACAGGTAGCTGCAAGAAAGAGATCGAAGGCTTTAAAGGTGATCTCAGCAAGGAATTTGAAATGTCAGATTTGGGCGAAATTTCATACTTCCTTGGTATTGAATTCTACAAGAGTAGTAGAGGTTTGATGATGCATCAAAGAAGGTATGCAAGTGAAATTCTCAAGAGATTTGAGATGGAAGAATGCAATTCGACTTCGACACCTGCTGAAACAAGATTGCAACTGTCGAAGAACCCAGATGAAGAAGATGTCGACCCAACCCAATACAGAAGACTTATTGGGTCATTGAGATACCTTTGTCACACAAGGCCTGACTTAGCGTACAGTGTAGGTATGATAAGTAGATTCATGCAGAAGCCAAAGGTATCACACCTAGCAGCGGCGAAGAGGATACTGAGGTATCTGAAAGGAACTCTCGACTATGGCATTCTGTTTCCTGCAGCTGATAAGGGAAAAGAATGCAAATTAGTGGGTTACACCGACTCGAGTTGGTGTAGTGATGCTGAGGATCGAAAATCCACAGCAGGATATGTGTTTATGCTAGGTGGTGCACCAGTTGCTTGGAGTTCGAGAAAGGAACCAGTAGTGGCACTATCATCATGCGAAGCAGAGTACATAGCTGCTTCTCTTTGTGCATGTCAAGCAACGTGGATGGTGAACTTGGTCGAAGAAATAACAGGTAAAGATCATGGAGCAATTACCATGAAGATCGACAGCATGTCAGCTATCAATCTTGCGAAGAACCCGATAGCACATGGTCGAAGCAAGCACATCGAAATGAGGTTCCATTATCTTCGAGAGCAGGTAGCTAAAGGAAAGATGAATTTGGAACACTGCAGAACTGAGAATCAGATTGCAGATATCATGACGAAGGGAGTGCTGGTCGAAATTTTCAGAAGACTAAGAGCTATGATGAATGTGGATAGCTTAGACACAATGAATTAGGTGGTGTGTTAATTTGTAATTCCTTGTGTCGAGGCAGGTTGTTACTCGAACACAAGGTGTGTCTAAATGTGTAACAGTTTGTTACACATAAGTTTGTTTTAAATTTAGATAGTTTGTTTTAGATTTAAAATAGATTAGATTTGATTTAGCTCCAAAATAGGTATTTTGGGCTTTTATAGTTTTGGGCTTTGGCTTAGGGAGAAGGCTAACCTAAATCTATAAATAGGGAGTAACCCTCATTATTTGTAATCAAGTCATTAATCTTGTATTCACAGAAGTTGCAGTTGCAAGTGAATAACAGAATTTCCACAGTTTGTGGGCAGAGAGAAACTCTGCAGAAAATACTTCCTTCTTCTCTTTTAATTTCCGCAAACCCTAATCCTAGTTTTGTTCCTATTTTCTTCATTGTCATCTTTAACGATAAGGAATTACTCAAAGGTTTGAGAGTCTAATTCCAACACATAACAAGTTTTTGCCGCAATTGAAAATTCCAACAATTGTGAAATCTAAATTGTTTATAATTTTAAAAAAAAATGTGCCAATTTTTATAAGTTTGACAAGGGTTCATCATACAACCATGGTGAAAACTCCATCATATAATATATTATTTGTTGTAGTTAATTTAAATTATAATTTCTATTAGTTTGAGTGAGTGATTAATTATATTATAATTTTATAAAGCCTAAAATTTTCGAATTCTATACCACTTAACTAATGTGTGTAATATGGCGAAAATTTTGTGATTCATGAACCAAATATTATTTTGGATATTAAATTTAAACAAGTTGTAACCTAATATTTTTTAAAAATTTAGACAATGAAGAGGGAGCTGATATGGAGGTCAAATAATTATAGTCTTTGCCTTAATGTCAAAACTGCCAAGGTAGCCCCAAATTGACACTAGTTGGGTATAGCTACATCAGTTCCTTCCAAGAGGAATGGAAATTGTTGTGACTGACTATGAGCGTTGATTTGTTTCTGTTATATGGTTGAGGGAACATGATTGTGATTATACATGTGTCAATAATATGACTTTGGAGACTTGATTTACTCTTCAATAATATAGGTATCAAATTTGTGTCAATCAATAAGAATATGATTATATATGAGTTCCTTATAGCTTTGAAACTCTTGAAGTTGTACCACAAGCAAAAATAGCTTAGGGTTAATTTTAGATATTTAAAACGAGCAGACTGAGTGGGGGTGAAATGGAGTGAATTTGGGGAATATAAATATGATTGATAAAATGAAATAATTTATTCGCTTTACTAAAGTAGATGTTAAAAAATGAAGGATATTCATAAAATGAAATGCATTTTATTATATTTTATTTTATTTTATTTTGATTAGTCTAAATAATAAAATATAATTTTATTTTACTCACTTTCATCACATTCCATTAGATATAAATCAATTCAATTAGTCTTGGTTTCTTCAAGGTTCTAAATGAAGGAGATACCGGTATGACATTAAAATTAAATTCAGATATCACACTTTGTGGTCCTGCAACTTTTCGCCAACCATTTGTTTTGTATTATATACATAAATCTATACATTATAAAATATATTCAATATATGTTTAATTTAATCATTATATGATCGTATCTTATAATTTATTTGCCTTTTTTTTCTTCTTTTTAAGAGCGGTGCATTCTATGTATAGCTTCAATTATAAAACAAAAAACTATAAATGAAAGTTAGGAAAAATTACACTAGGAAAGATTCATCTCATTGTTACAATGATTTATATTATTAATAATATGGATGATTAAGAAACCACAACGGCGTACGTGGGGAGGGGGTCCCAAGAAAAGGAAAAGTGCCCATATGCTCGTGGACAATTTTATGTATACACGAAGCACTACTTGCTTTCTCATGATTAGCTATATATCATGGGTTTCAATACCCTTAGTTAGGACTTTTCCTCCACTTAAGATTTCCTAACTTTTTAGTGTCACATAATCAAACACCAACCTTAATGTTTGTAAACGAAAAAAAGAAGTATATCTATAGTACCGGGTCCTATTTTTCAATCGAAAATGTTTATGTTACATAACTTTATACATGTTTGTTGATGCATAAACATTCAAATTTAATTTTGTAAAAGAGCTCATTAAAATGTGGGTTAGATTTTTTACTTCGGAGAAAGATTGGATGTATTGGAACAAAGTGGTGGTCGATGATAATTCCATTGTAACAATTTTTCACGTAGTATTATTCTATTATTATCCCTAGACCCTAATTCATTGTGGATTTTATTTTCCAGGTTTTAAAGTTTTCAAATTATACTTTCATATTATTATTTTTTTTTTCTCTTTGTAACTTTTTCTAACAATTGGAATCATGAGATTTGGTTTAGTGGAGTATAAAATTTTTCGTATGTTTTATTTGATCTTCCACACGTCAGAAAAGAGTTTATATATCATAAAAGTGTTGGTAAGTAAAGTTTATGGCTGCAATATTAAATTTTTAAGTGTAGTGAAGTTAGACATAGAGAAATTTGATGGAAAAATTAACAAAATTTATTTGGCCACCTCCCTATGGGGGTCACCTCCAGCGAAAATTCCAAAATATCCCTGCTTCGGAAGTTCATTTCCGAAAGCGTCTTTTTTTGAAAAAATTGACTTATTTCGGAAGTTCATTTCCGAAATACTGCGATTTCTGCAGATTTATCAAAACACTCCCCCTCCCCCAATCATTTACCCTAAATCAAAACAAAAAGTGGCAAAGGCGAAAATTTGTGCAAACAGAATTCCAAAGCTGCATCAAGGCTCCAATCACACTGCTAAACAACATTCAAAAGCCCTCAATCCTAACACTTTGTAAGTTTTGAAATTTTTAGATCTATTATTCAAATGCATGTTATTTAGGGTTTTAATTGCATAAATGATATATGGTTAGGTTGTTAGTAGTATTTAGGTTGTTTAGAAGCATTTTGATTTGGTTTGAAGTTTGGTTTAGGGGTCTGTCATGGAAGTTGCGGAAAACTCCATCGCAGGGGTGTTTCGGAAGTTCATTTCCGAAAACACCTCCATCCTAGTTTTCGGAAATGAACTTCCGAAATGTATCAGAAGTTCAAATTTTTTTGTTTTTTATTTTGTCTATGCATATTAATCGTTTTCAATTGTTTACAGGAACATGTCAGACAACCAACCAGCACGCAGGACTGCGTCTTCTAAAGAGGGCGCTAAGGGAAGAAAGAGTTTTTCAAAGAAGGAGGTGAAAGAGGTGAAGGAGGTGAAGGAGGTGAAGGAGGTGAAGGAGAAGAAGAAGCTTTTGACTGGTTCTGCTTCTCGACCCCTGGGGGTCCATGGCTCGGACGTGCAGGCTCAGCCTTCAGGCGTGATCAACGCTGATGGTTCTGATACTGAGTGGGATGAGGATTGGTATAATTATCTTCATTCGGAGGAGTTCGCTCGTCGGGAAGAATAACGTGTTTTTATTTTGTTTGATGTGTATTTTGTAACGCTCGTCGGGCAGAATAACATGTTTTTGTTTTGTTTGACGTGTTTTGTTTTGTTTTGTTCTGATTTCGGATTGTATCGCACAGTGTTTTTGTATTGGATTTATCATGTTAGTTTTTGGAAGTGGTAACCGGGGTCGGAACATATGACGGAGGAGGTGGATGTTCGGAGGAAGAAGAACCGGAGGTACGTCCACCGCGAGACAAAGGAGTCAATCAATGTAAGCTATAGTTTATCATTATCATCTGGGGACGTCATTTCTAAAAAATCAAGATTAAAAATAATAAGATTTTTTCCCAATTTTTTGTAATGACGTCCCCTGATGATAATGATAAACTATAGCTTACATTGATTGGCTCCTTTGTCTCGCGGTGGACGTACCTCCGGTTCTTCTTCCTCCGGACATCCACCTCCTCCGTCATATGTTCCGGCCCCGGTTACACCTCCTCCGTCATTTGTTACTTACAGTAGTACGTATTTTTATTAAAAGAATAAAAAAACCTTTTGAAATTTGGAAGCCTTTTTTTCTCCCCACCACTCTCTCATCCCCACCTACCCGTGTTCAACAATATGTAACTTTAATTTTATGTAATATTATCGTTGTAATCTTCACCCGATTAAATAAAGCGAATTGTTGTTGTTTTTCATTTTATTCTGTCCAGACATATTTTCGGAGGTTCATTTCCGAATTCTCCAAGGGGGGTGCGTTCGGAGATGAACTTCCGAAACACCACATTTTCTGAAAAGTAACTTTATTTCGGAGATGCATCTCCGAAATCAATATTTTATATTAAAAAAAACACGTTTTCGGAGATACATTTCCGAAAACACCTTTTTTAAGAAAAAAAATACAGTTTCGGAAATGAACTTCCGAAACAAGGGGTATTGTGGTAAATTCACCAAGGGTGGGCAAGAAGGTTAGGAGGTGGGTGAAGAAATTTTTAAAATTAATTTTGACTTGTGGAAATTTCAAGTCAAAGACGCGTTGACTCAATTAGGATTACACCATGAATTGAAGGGAAATATTTTTAATTTAAATAATGAGAAGTGAGAGGAACTAGATTTGAGAGTTTTGAGTACAATTCACATGTCTTTGATTAAGAATATTCTCGGTACAACGTGACCAAAGAGCTTTGCAAAAGGATTGAAGGGCTATATTAGGAAAAATATCTCAAATTGATTATTGTCGAATAAGTTATTTCATAGCTTAAGTATATATATATATATATATATATATATATATATATATATATATATATATATATATATATATATATATAACCATCTAACTATGGAGACAAACTCATTTGAGTATGAAGTTTTTATAAAGACAAAAGGATATCAAAAGATCAAATGTTAAAAAGAAGGAAAAGGTTTCTCAAAATCAAGTATCAAGAGATCTCTCAAAAGAATCAAATATGCAAAAGTTATTGGATGCAAAGTTACACAATGCAATTCATTATGTAACATCGTTGGACACTCGTGAAATCATCATTCTCTTCATCCCTAAAAGTCGGCCTCTAAAGATCCATGCATCAATACCTTGCAAACCAAGCTTTTTACAAACTAAGTTTTCACTTTTCAAAATCAGTGTAACCGGTTACACTATGTTGGTAACCGATTACAAGTTCTTTCTTACTGATATTTTCAAAACCATTCAAAGGTATAACCAGTTACATAAATATTGTAAACGGTTACAGGGTCAATTTCTTTGAAAAATTTGAACGCTGCAGACTCAGTAAAAAAAATCTTTATTTCAACCATTGTCTTTCCAAATCATTGCAAATCCTCATGAAACATCTACCAACATGTGCAATTGATCCAACATGTTTCATAGGGTGTATATAAGGAAATGATCACTCAAATTTCAATTCACCTCTTCAAATTAAATTTTCAATTCAATTAAATATGTTTTAACATTTGCATCTGCACAAACCTTAAAACTTTTTTTGCATAATTATCATACTTTTGCAAAGAGTTTATGAGCATTTAATATTGTTATATTTGAATTGTTCATTGGAAGAAAAGATCAATTTCAGTTAGGATTGTGCACTAGTATGTTTCCAATCATTTAAATTCTGATTTTGATGATCAAGTATTGATGACTATTGATTGTAGAAGAAATTGGTATGCTTTCTCTAAGTATATTATAGAAGAAAGTGGTGTGTTTTCTCCAAGTGTTGTGAAAAGGAAAGAGGTGTACTTTCTTTTTATATTAGAAGAGCGTAAGAGTGACCTTGGAGTGAGGCTTGTACAAGTCCTAACATAGTTAAAATCCTTCGTAGGATGTGAGGGGACTAGACTGCCCTTGTTGGAAAAGGAAACTAGGATATATCCATGTGTCTTTTATATGCATGCCTTTAAAATTCCGCACTTTACTTTATTGTTCATGTAGCATTTAAATCTTGCTTCTAGTTAAATATCAAGTCAAGATTCTAAGCGCAGAAAATCTTAAAAAATCTAGTAAATCTAATTCACGTCTCTCTTATATTGCACTATATAGTTACAATTGGTATCAGGACAGGTTAAGCTAACTTGCTCCCCGATCCAGGTAAACATGACTTCCGCGAAACCATTCTTAGTAGATGGTGGTAGCAACAACAAACCTCAATGTTTCATTGGTAAATATTATGACTTCTAGAAGACTCGCGTGCAAAATATACCTCAAAGCACAAGGAGAAGAAATATGGGATGCCGTTGAAAATGACCCGACCATTCATTCCAACAATTGTCATAAACAATGTAGAGCAATCAAAGGTGAAAGGCTCTTTGAACAATGGCGACAAAAAGAAAGTGTTGTATGACAAGAAGGAAAAGAACATACTTGCATCAGTATTAGGAATGCATGAATTTTTCTGAGTATCAAATTGCAAAATAGCTAAAGAAATTTGAGATACATTGGAAGTAACACATGAAGGATCCATGGAAGCAAAAAAGATCCAAACTAAAGACTTTATCCCAAGAATATGAGATGTTTAGAATGCAGCCCGATGAAACGATTCTTGATTTGCAAAGAAAAGCATGAAGATGAAGAAAAGAAAACCAAAAGTGTTTCCTTAAAGGTGGAGTCAAAGGAAGAAATGCAAGATGATTATTTGAATGAGGAAGAAAATAAAAATTTGGAAAATTCATTCAAAAAAGATAACACTATAAGATTTGTAAAGGAAGAAACTTTTTCAAGAAAAAGGAGGCTTCTACATCAATCAAAATTTTAAAGGAAAGAAAGATTTTAAAAGGAAACAAATATTTTAAATCAAAGAAGACCTACATTGGTTGGGATGACAAGGAAGTAAGTTCATCTTCCGATTTAGATGATGAACACAAGGTTTGTGATTTTGAAATTAATGATAAACCTTCATACGATGAATGGCAAAATGCCTTACGTGAATTGCATGTGGAATATTTGATAATTTCTTGAACATGTTCAAACAAAAAGAAAATAATTTTGTCTCTAGAAAGCAAAGCTAATGACACTAAAGTGGAACTAGACAAAGTCAAAAATTCAACATGCAATAAATCTCAATCATATGGATCTAAAATTTTTGATCTAAACCAAATCATAAATATAAGAAAGGACTAATTGGTTTGGAAAATGTGCAAATTAGACAAAGATATTCAAATGATAAATGTGGACTAGGTCTCTCTAAATTTGATAAAAACAAGTACAAGCAAAACTATCTTGGTAAAGGCTGGCAATAAATTCAACAATGTAGAACCAAAGAAAATGCATGTTGTAATTCATCTTAAGAGGTCTTATGTTAGATATAGTTATTATGCCTATAAAAAAATCATGTATTTAAACCTACATGTTTTTATTGAAATACAAAAGGACATACCCCTAATGCTTCCTAATGGTGATTATACATGAATCAAGAAAGGAACTAACCACAAGTACCCAAAGCACATTGGGTACCTTAAGAAGTTTAACTTTTTTTTGTAGATATACTTGAATACCACTACCAACATGTGGTATCTAGATAGTGGTTGCTCTAAGCACATGACTATAGACAAGTCAAAATTTTCATCTCTTACTCTAAAATCTAAAGGATTTGTGACATACAGAGATAACAACAAAGGAAAAATTCTTGGTATTGGAAAAGTTAGGACTCCTCCATTTACTACTATTTATTATGTATTATATGTTGAAGGATTGAAGTATAACCTTCTAAGCATAAGCCAACCATGCAATGAGGGACTTAAGAACACTGATGAATGCATTATAGAGGATGAAATTTTATATATGATAAAGCTTGTAGGAAAGACAATCACTCTAAATATGAAATTATTTTAGTTAGCATAGTACATAATCTAGAAAGCATCATAAGAAGGTTTATCATTTGAGTCAACATTACTAACATCACCATCATCAGAGTAATGTGAAACCATCATTGATAAATGTGCTTGTTTTTCATTTTTAGAATTTAAGATTGTGCTAAAATCATTGTCTTCCCAAGAAATATATGCTCTTTTTGACTTTCTACCCTTCTTGTTTTTGAACCCATTCTTCTTTTGGAGAAAAGGAAAATCCCTCTTAATATGCCATTGTTTTTCACATTCAAAGTAAGTAAATATTTTTTTGTAAGGAGATGCTTCATCCTTCTTTACAAACTTCTTTCCTTGACTAAATGTTATTCTCTTGTCTCTTTTCAAGAGTTTTCCAAACTTCTTGACTAATGCAGTTATATCTTCATCTTCTTCTTCACTATCAAATTGAGATTCTTCTACATCATAATCTTCTTCATCATAATCTTTGGCTTTAGTATTTAATTCAATGGATCTAACTTTATGTTCACGTCCTTCATGCTTTTCTAATCGATCAAGTCTATTTCATGTTTTGGCAATTTTCTGGGTAATGCAGCCAAGTTCATTTTGGATAAACTTTTCTTTTCTGAAATGGTCATCACCTTTGGCTGCCAAGTTCTAATGATCTAAGAACCTACAAACTAAATCTTTGTTAGTAAAATTTTTTCAAAGAACATCATGGTGATCAAAAAGACAAAAAATCCAGTAACAAAAGAATCCAACAATGAAGAAAGCTCCAAGGCAAATATGTATGGTTCCATGGACGACCTATATCACAACAACCAAGCTCTAGAGGATAAAGTCCTCCATATCCAAAAGTGCCACCAGGGTGTAGATGCTACATATAAGGGAGAAATGTTAGACTAACAACCTGTATCACATAAAAATGGGAGGAGATTATTCTGGAGAACTTTAAGTTGCCTTCATTAGCTAAGTTTGATGGGTGCAATGATCTATAGGAACATGTCACCACCATTAACACGCATATGAAAATCATTGGAGCCCCTGGCTCTTTGAAGTGTAATATCCTATTTGGCATCTTGTAAGACGCAACCTTGAGGTGGTATATGGGTCTTCCTCGGCTCTTCATCACCAACTATCAAGAATTTGTAAAGAAATAGTCCATCAATTTGTAAGAAGCAGCACAAAAAGATTTTTTCCACCAATCCCTTCAACATTTTCCAAGGCCCCTCTGAATCTCTAATGGAGTATCTCATCTGCTTCAATGAGGAGACAATCAAGGTAATTCATCCAAACCTAGAAATGTTCGTAGAAGCATTTTAGAATGGGCTCAGGGTTTGACACTTCAATGAATCCATCACCTAAACGCCAGTAGAGTCCTTGGCTAAAGTTCTGGCATAGGCGCATTAAATGCATTTCCAACATTGAAATGTTTAATTGTTTTATTTTGGCATGTGCACTGACGCGACAAGCTAGGGTATGGCGTAAATTATAGTGAAAATGTATAAAGGAGAGGCCTTTATTTATATTGAGGAGTGAGATAGAATGCTCACGTTTCTAGATGTGAAAGTATGAAGGGAGAGACCTCTATTTATATGCTAGAGATTGACACAAAAATGGAAAAGATACATGGGCCAAACTAACAAGCCAATTGATTGGGACCTTAGGCCAATCGATTAGGAGCTCCAGGTAATCATTCGCAGTGGCTCAATTTAGAAAGAATGCATATAGAGATGCTTACCTTAATCAATAACCTACCACAATCTTTAATGGATGATGTTTTCACTAAAGCAATCGATTTGGTATATGTTCCAATTGATTAGACGGTTCAAAAAATAGTCCACAACATTTTAACAATTCCTAATTCAATTGGAAAGACTCCAAAACATATATAGGTTATTTTATTTGATAAATAGAGGCTTTAAAACATATTTGAGTGTGTGTGTGTGTGTGTGTGTGTGTGTGTGTGTGTGTGTGTGTGTGTGTGTGTGTGTGATATATCCATATGACTTTAGGAGAATTCCCTTATGTTTTTATAAAACACTAATCACTCAAACGCAATTTGGAGAGCTTTCACACATCCTATCTTTCACACTCTAAATATTTAAGACTTTTCCGAATAAACCAATCATATAAGAACTTTCTTAAATCTTCTTGGAGATGAGGCTTGAGATAACTTTAATTTGAATGTCATCAACAAAGGATAGAGATCGTTTAAAAAACCCTAGTTCAGCTGCTTGATTGAGAGGAAAAGCTTTGAACAAAATTGTCATGGGCATCTTTAACTCCTTGAAATATTTGAATATTGATTAGTTGTCATCAAAGGTTGCATTAAATTGTCATTATTAAAACCAATCCAATATATCATCTAATTTGTCCAAGTTGTCATCATCAAAAGCAAACCATGATATTTTTTAGCTTTAATCACTTCTTAAATGGTCTGCAAAACATTGTTCCACACCTCTGACTCTTCCATAAAAATGTTACCCTGAATCAACAAGAAATGATGAGAACTCAAAGAAGGATTGACTCAAGAATCTGTTGTCTTACTCAAAGTTCTCTATAATAGGACTTATATCTTCGATCAGATCCAGCGATGATGGTGACGGGGCAGATTAGTTTTTTCGTTTGTTTGTTTGTTTTAGATGCTTTTATTTTTGCATTCTTCTTTACTTATTTCTTTTCTCTGTACTCCTCTTAGTTAATTTATGAAACCTTATACTTGTTTATTAAAACTCATTTGATCTACGAGAATAATGTGCTTTACTTAGTTAGTAAAGCATGCTCTATCTATGTGAATAATGTGATTGCATTACTTATTAGCATCTTTTTCTTAACTTTAGATTATGCTAGAGGGGGAAGTATACTCTTAGAGGTAGTAGAGTATACTCTCTACTCATGTGAGGGGGAGTTTAACCATTGAAAAATTTATCTATCTGTTTTCTCTTTAATCACATCCTTGAGAGATATGTTATCATCATAAAAAATGGGGAGAATGTGGATCTACGTGCTTACAATTATTGTCAACATGATCCAAGATGGTGAAGTTTATGGATAGCAAAATTTCACATCAACTAAGAAGTTTTCTAGTTTTGATGATGATGATATTAATATCAAATGATATCCAGTGAAGTCCTTATTTGTTGAAGATATATCAAGTGGTCGAAGAAGCTCAAATGGTGGATTAAGCTATCCCTTAAACCAAGCTATTCTCTTGCATATCAATACATATTTTGAAGTCAACATCGTGGTCAAAATACATTTAAGTGAATTCTTCTAGTTTAAGGTTAACCAGTGGTTTAACCTCCCATCTCTCAAATTATGGTAATCAACATGAAGATATCCCAAGCCTCGTTAAGAAGATTCGAAGATCTTGTATGATGCTAAACTAAAAGATAATGATGCTAATACTTGAAGCTTCAAAGTTGTGATAGAGAGGAACTGTGAGAGCTCGCCTGGTTGTGTTTGTCTGAGAGACCAATGTCTTGTTAAAACACAAGGGTATTTTTGGAAATATTATGAAAAAATCACACACACACACCCTAAAAATCTTTATGAAGCCTCTCATTTTTATTTAAACCATTTGAAAATGTTTTTAAGCCTATCTAGCTGATTAGAGGAGTGTTTGATTGATTGGAAGACTTTTCCAATTAAATAATCAATTAGACTTAGTGACCTAATCCATTATTTTCACTAATTTAAGTCTAAAATTGACCGAGACAGTCTCTTAATGAGTGGTAATTGCTAAATATTAAAAATTTCCATTTGTGGCTTGAATAATTGATTATTGGAGGTCAATAATTGATTAGGCTAAACGATTATGGTAATAATTTGGCCCATAGATTATTTCCACATTTATACCACTCCTTAGCCTATGAACATGGAGCTTTTATATCACTTTCGAACATCCAAAAACTGATCTTTGATCTCACTTTAATTTCTCTCATCATTTCTACTAAATCTCTTATTTTTCTCATATATATTTAGTCATAGCGCTTCGAGAATATTCTTGAGTCTAAGTGAGGAAATTTGTCGTGGGTGAGGTCTTAATTTTAATTTATCGATAGAGCATTATCTCTTGAGTAAATATTTATTATGTAAATAAGTTATTTTGGTTGTGAGCTTAACTAGTTAAAAGCTCTTGTTTGATTTTAGGGGTTGTCTTAGAACGTCTCTATTTGGTTTAGGAGTTTCCCAAGAAGAAAATATCTCTTTTGGTTCATTAAGATTAGCCATTAAAATCTCCATAACAGTTCTTGAGCTCAGTCTGATTAAAAGCTCTATCAATTTGAGAATAGCCTAGTTAAAATCTCACCTAGTTCCTGAGTACAACCTGATAAAAGCTTAGTCAGTTTGAGATTAAACATTATAAAATCTCAACTCGATTCATGGTCAGCTTATGTAAATTTTGCTTCGGTTCAGAGAATATCCAACTCAAAACTCCATCTTGGTTCGAGATCATCCCGTGGAAAATCTCTGTTTGGTTTGGAGGATAACTTCTTTAAGCTCTGTTCGTTGTTTGGTTGAAAGTTAGCCTTAAGACTTTATTTTCTTGTATAAGTATGTTTGTGGGCATATCCTTCTAAAAAGCTCTCAAGTTTATTGGATATTCTAAGGAATATTCTCGGGGACATGAGTCGGTCAATTTAGGTCGTACATATATCAATCTCTGGCGTAACTCTTTATCCCTTATCTCTTAACTTTATTGTATTTTCTTTAGTTTTCTGCTGGTTATTCACTTGTTTGTTTTAAAATGTTTTCAAACTCTAATTTTACAAATGATTTTATTTTAAATCAATATTTTTTCACACCTACACAATTCACCCCCATCTTATGTATGAAGTCACATGTCCAGCATTTTATGGTATATATTTTATTAATTTATTTTATGCAAATTTTATGAAAAAAGAAAAAAAATCATGAAAAGTGAGGCCTTAGGTTAGAGAGTTTGGGAAGATTTAGCAATCGTTCTTGTTTTAGCACCTAGTGTTTCCTAATTAGATTCTGATTTAGCTTAACTTGACATGTAACCTCTACTACTATACCAAATTTCTTGGTCTTATAAATGATTGGTCTAGAATAATGTTAATTTTGTGTAATTTGTGATGTTAAGTTGAGAAACAAAAAAGTTAATGAATAAGTGTAGTAAAAGGAAACTGCACTTACTAAGTTGGGTAACTCTCATGCGGTTATTCAACTCAGCATTGAGTTAATCCCCAATGCCTGCTAAAAGAAAAAGCTATATATTTACAATGAATAAAGGACGATTAATTGGAGTAAATCGGATAACCTAAACCCTGTTGTCTCTCCCAAAATTTAACTTGTCCCTAAATTAAAGAATTTAAAAAAAATTGCAACTCAAGCATCGCACCACATTTATCGAAACTGGTGTAGAATCCTACAAAATTCCTTAATTTGATCATACTCGTGTTTAAAAGGAAAATGAAAGGTTGGGAGGTATTTAGTCAAGTTTATGACAGGCTTTTATCTTTAAGGGAGACTTTATTAAGCGTATCGACAAAAATCTATAGACTGAACGAGTACCGAATGATTTAGACTTAATAAACAGACCATGAATTTTGAGGAAGTATTCGTGCATGCATTTCTTCAAAGTCTTTCTACAAAATCGCTTTGTCTTAATTTTTTCTATGTGAGCTAAATTTCTTAAGGACGAGCAAATATTCAAGTAAGGGGAATTTGATAAGCAATATTTTTATCGTTTTAAAGTATTTAATTTAATTTTTATTTCTAGTGTTTTTATTCCGCATTTGTTTGATTTACTTTTGTTTCTCTATTTTTCTTTGTTTTTCAAGTGTTTCGGAGATGCAAGGTCATGATATAACAAAATGGAGCGAAACAAGAAAAGACTGCGAGAAGACTGCACAAGGAAGAATAACACATAGCAAAAATCTGAGGGAATTATGAATAGGTCATAAGGGTTAATACAACTTTAATGGTCCCAAATCCTTATTCTATAAATAAATCTCAATGTGTTTTACTGAGAAGACTGTTACGAACATAATGGCCTCAGTGTAATATAGAATTATGATTTTATGACATTTTCTTTTCTAACTTATGCACTTGTCAATTTTTTTACTCCATGTTTAAGACTTCTTAATGAAAAATAATGTATAGGTTTATGACTCTAAGCCTATAAAAGGCCATTGCGATCTATGATTTTGTATACTTTATATTATTGACAATTTTCTGCATAAGTTTTACGTTCACGTTCTTATTTTTAGAATTCTTGTAAAACCTCCTCCGGATCACGTGTTTTTTCATACTCTACTATCATTCATGTTTTATTTTAAGTATTGTTCCTTATTATAATTCATTCGTTCATGTTTATGTTTATACCTTTAATCAAATCATGTATATTTTTACCTTTAATATGTCTGAGTAGTTTACCATTGAGTTTGGGACCATAAGGATTGTCCAAATGACAAACCTCGTGTAGGTTCTTTGTTAAATATTGATAACGAGAAATTTTGTGTTTGTTTTGGTTTTTTGTGTTAACGTGTATATCTCTACGAAATTAGAGATATTCATAGATATCAATCATATACTGAAAGGGTATGATTAATATCTGAACTAGAAATTTGAAATGGTTAAACTAAGGCTACGAAAGTGTCTCTGGTTTAATCAAGGAAAACCTTTTTAAAATAGTCAAATTTATAGGATCCAAAACTAACAATTTTCTCTGTGAAAGTAGGTAACTCGTTAGTTTAGGACAAGATCATACACTGCCGAAAAGAGTTATGCTTAGTTTAATATATTATTTACTTTAAAAAAACCCAATTTTTTATAATTAATAGAAAACGAGAACCAGCATGAGCGAGTCAAGGTGCACGACTCTTAGTTAATTTCGATTTGGTTATTATCCATCTTTGATGTTGGAATTAAAATAGACATAGAATATCATGCTTGAAATTCCATACTCATACGCAACCATATTCTTCCAGATCATCAACTAATGCAAAACCGAATTTAAAAAAATAGTCATTTTCATAAATCTCTTGAGTCGGTCATTCATGTATGTTTTTAATCAAAATCATGTATGTTTTTATCTTCAATATGCCTGAGTAATTTACCATTGGATTTAGGACCATAAGGATTGTACTAATGACATACCTCATGTAGGTTCTTTATTAAATATTGATAACGAGAAATTTTGTGTTTGTTTTGTATTTTTTGTATTAACAAGTATATCTATGTGAAAGTAGAGATATCAATCATATACTAAAAGGTTATGATTAATATCTAAACTAGAAAGATCAGACACTTAAACTAATGCTAGAAAAGTGTCTCTGATATAACTAAAGAAAACTTTTTAAAAATAATCAAACTTGATTCAAAACAAATGAATTGCACTACGAAAGTAGGTAATTGCACTACGAAAGTAGGTAATTTGTTAGTTTATGACAAGATCATACAATGCCATAAGGAGTTATGATTAGTTTTATCTATTTTTTTTCTAGAAAGCACGATTTCTCATAATTGATAGAAAACGAGAATCAACATAAGCTAGTCAAAGTGCGCGACTGTTAGTTAATTTCGATTTGGTTATTATCCATCTTTAATGTTGGAATTAAAATAGATTTAGAATATCATTCATGAAATTCCATACTCCTACACAACCATATTCTTCCGAGTCATAACTAATACAAAACTGAATTTTAAAGAAATTCCATAGTCTTTTTCATGAATCTCTTGCAGTGGGTCATTCATCTTTTGACAATGTAAGTTGTAATTTCTTTTATGTTATATAATTTATAAAAGCCTATATATTTTAAATTCTATTATAACTTTTTTCTAATTCATCCTTATAAAACCGATTCATGAGGTGAAGAGGGTCATTCTATATAAATTGTTTCAACACTTTATATATAACCAATGTGTTGGAATCTTTTCTAATACACCCCTCATGCCTGCACTCTTTTTGGGTTTGGTGCGTGGATTTTAAACGGTAGACGGTCCAAAATTCGATCGATAGGCTTTGATACCATAATAAAATTTTGATATAACTCATTCTTACAAAATCGACTTGAAAATCCAATCGATAGACTTTGATACCATGATAAAATTTTGATATAACTCATTCTTACAAAATCGACTTGTAAAATAAAGAGTGTCACTCTATATACTCACACTAGAGAACTTAAAATATTTTAATATATACCACTTAGCTAAGGCATGCATGGCCCTAGGTATATGCATGATTTGGTAAAATTTTATGATTCATGAACCAAATCTGATTTTGGATATTAAATTTAGACAAGCAAGTGGTAACCTGATCGGATTTTTTGGAATTCTATACCATTTAACTATTGTCAAGTGGTAACCCCTAATTGACATTAGTAGTAGGGTCTTCAATTCCTTCCAAGAGAAATGGAAAATGATATCACTGATTATGGTTGTTAATTTGTTTCTGTTACATGGTTGTTAATTTGTTTCTGTTATATGGTTGAGGGAACATGAATGTGATTATACATATGCAGGCCCGGCCCATGGAGGAGGCCACCAAAGCCATTTCATTGGGCCTCACAAAAATGTCATGTACTAGGTATTGTTAGGGTGATTAGTGTTTTTCTTTTTGTGTACAGTAGCATGTGTTTGTTAAATTAGTAACATGCAGTTTTGAAGAAAATAGAGGAAACGACAGGAGAACTAAAAATGGAAAGAATGGACTTTAATTTCATTTTGTCATTTTATACATTGAGTGATCATGTCAATTTTAATTTTATTATAGTATAGGTTTTACATTGGTAAAAATAAATTTTTAAATAAAAAACATTAAGACTCTCTTTGGCAAGTTATATTTTGAGTTTATAGTTTATATTTTATAAGTTTATATGATAATAAAAGACCTCTGTAATAAAAGTCTTTTCATCACGAGTTTATGACTTATTTTATTTGTTTATAGTTTATTTTTTCGACGCTATTTTAAATAGCGTTTTAGTTTATAGCTTATAATTTATCATTTTTTCTTCAGTCAATATCTTATAAATTTTAATTATTTTAAATGTGCATTTAATTATTAATTAAAAAATATTTTTTATGTCATTTTACATTTATCAACTAATTAAATCACTAATTTTACTAAATACTTTAATTAGTTTATCAGCTATAATTATCAGCTATAAGCTATCAGTCATCAGTCATAAAATATAAGATATAAATTAGTTTATCATCCATCTGTTAATTTTATCAAACAGAGTCTAAGTGTAGTTTTGCTCAAATATTATTATTAATTTCAAAAAAGTCTTTTTAGGGCCAGTTAATTTCATTCTTCTAAAAAATAATTTTATAATAAAACATATTTTAATTGAAAAAAAAGTTTACAAAGAATTTTTTTTTAAAAGTTTTAAATAAAAAATTAATTTAAATTATTATTTTTAAAATGTTAATTTAGATATTTTATTTTTTTTAATATAATTATTATATCAAAATTTTAAAAATCACTTAAATTTGAATCTATTTCAAATCATTTTTAGAAAAATTATTTTTAAGATACATCTTTTTGAAAAAAAAATTGAATTTCAGTAATGTATATTTATGTTATAAGATATTAAAATTGATCTTTCATTTTATAAAAAATAGATTTGAAAAAATTATAATATTTTAAAAAACATTTTTTTATATAAAAATCAGTTATTAAATTTTTATTTTTATTTTTTATAAGCCTTAGGCATCAATGTGTTAGGTTGGCCATGAACATATGTCACTATTATGACCTTGGAGACTTTGATTTATTCTTCAATAATAGGTATCGAAATTGTGGCAATTATATGAATGTTGAATTCCTTAAAAGCTTGAAACTCTTGTAGTTGTACCACAAGCAAAGATAGCTTTGATTTCTTCATCGCTCTAAATGAGGGAAAATTCAGTATCACATTAAATTTAAATTTAGATTTGACACTTTGTTGTGGTCCTGCAACTTTACCCCAACCACTTGTTTTGTAATTATATACATAAATATATACATTAAAATATATACAACATATGTTTATTAATCATTTTATGATCGTATCCTTATAATTTCTTTGCCTTTTTCTCCAAATCTTCATTCTTTTTGCTTTATTGAACTTGGATGAGGTTGGCTAGCTTTGAAGAGCAGATGCATTTTATTTATTGCTTTAATTATAACACAAAAAGACAAATGAAAGTTAGGAAAAATTACACTAGAAAAGATTCATTTCATTGTTACTATGATTTTTTAATACTTTTATGGATGAATAAGAAACCACAGCGGCGTGAGGAGGGGACAATTTCATGAATAAGCAGAGCAATTACTTGCTTTCTCATATCATATCTTATTAGTTTTCATAAGTTTCAATACCCTTGATTAGGAATTTTTCTTCCTCCACTTAGATTGCCTAATTTTCTAGTATCGCATAATCAAACACCTAATGGCATTTTGGTAGTATAGTGGATTTGGAAATTTCGGAACAATGTTAATTTAGATGTACTATTGAGAGTATGGAGTATGTGCATAAGAGCTTTGAAGCTTTTCTCAAAATTGTAACAACCTAACCATTTTTAGTAACTAAATTTAAAAGTTGCCAAATTTCCATTTTAGGAAACTGATTTGTTAAGGTTAATTTTAAGTTTGTCAAAGTTAATTTAGATCAATTTAGTTAGTTGGATATAGACTGTAAGATATCCCTTTGAATATATAATTTCAATCTTGATATGATTTAATTCAAGCTCAATCAAACTATTTGGAGCTTCTAATTTTATTCTTTGTTAATTCTCTGATTACATAGTTGGCATTAATATGTTTAGTAAAACTAACTTAAACATGTTGAACATGATGTTCTATCCACTTCAATTGAAGAGACATGTCGAGTAAGATGTCCTATGAAGGATCATCTGACATCGTGATTGATATGGACAGTTGGATCGTTGAAGACTGGTATTTAGTGACAGGTGCATAATATTTTGGAATATTGTGCAATCTTATGTGGCGCTTGATTTAGGGAAATAAGATTTTCTCTATTTTCAAGATATGTGATTAGTTTCTAAATATGGAGAATATTTGGAAAACTAACATTTGAAGCCCTATCTTTTTGGAAAAGATTTTGGAAGATTTTCAGCAGTACCCTACTGCGGTTTTGAAGCCTAAGTACAGTCCAGAAGATTGTTTAAATAACAAACAACAAACTTGATTATTTCGTGGAACTTATATTTTAGTTTGTGTTAGGATTTGTGCAGTCTTGTGAATTGTGAGTCTCTCTAATATCATCTTGATAGAAGAGTATGACTGTGTTTTTGAGTTGTAAGTTATGTCAATCATTCATAAGCTTTTAAGCATTGAGTGATTGTGTGTCTCGGAAGTGTGTCTTCTAAAGTTTTGGAAACTAATTAGCACGGTTGTGATTGAGGGGGTTGAGAAAGGTCTCATATCTAGGTGAGTCTTAGGTAGAAGTATAGCACGGGTAATGATTAGGTAATAAGTTTGTAAATCGGAGGTTATTTACATGTGAATCAGAGGTTGTTTGCATAGAACTTCAAGCTGATGCTATCATAGTTGACTTATCCATGGCTTGGTAGCTTCCAGAGTAGGTGTTATTATACACCGAACTGGGTGAACAATTTCATGTGTTCATTTAAGTTTATGCATTGTATACCTTGTCATTGTGTGTTGTTCAGAGATCAGTGTCTCGACATCTCTTAAGACATTTGTGATCTGACAACCATAATTTCAATTGGTATCAGAGCAGGCATCCTACCTTGACTCTAGGTGAGAATCAGAGAAGATACTTTCTGTTATAATGGACAAGCAAGAAGGAGGATTTCTGAATAGATCACACATTCTTGAAGGAACTAAATATGAATATTGGAAAGCTTGTATTATGGCTTTTATTAAGTCCATGGACAGCAAGGCATAGAGAGATGTGTTTAAAGGGTGAAGTCCCCTACTAGCTAAAGAAAAGGATGGTAAGTTTACTGACCTACCAAAGGAAGAGGAAGACTGGGATGAAGATGATAAAGCTGCTCTAGGAAACTTCAAAGCTTTGAATGCTTTATTCAATGGAGTTGACAAAAACATCTTCATACTAATAAGTAGATGTATTGTTACCAAAGATGCTTGGGAAATTTTAAGGACTTCTCATGAAGGAACCTCGAAGATAAAGATATCAAGGATTCAACTTCTTACCACTAAGTTTGAGAACTTAATAATGCAAGAAGAAGAAAGTATTCATGACTTTCACATGAATATTATTGAAACTGCCAATGCCTCTGGTGCACTTGGAGAGAAGATGTCAGATGCCAAGCTGGTCAGAAAAATTCTAAGATCTCTACCTAAGAGGTTTGACATGAAGGTTACTGCTATTGAAGAAGCCCAAGATATCAAAAATAATAAAGATTGATGAACTTATGGGATCTCTTCAGACCTTTAAACTAGAGCTTGGTGAAATATCTGGAAAGAAGAAGAGTGTGGCCTTTGTGTCCAATGTTGAAAGTTCAGAAGATGGAGGTAAAGAACTCTTTAAAGATCTTGTTCTACTAGGTATACAATTTAATAAAGTGTTTAAGAAGATTGATTGGAAGTCAATACCAAATTTTAGGATGGTGGGAGAAAGTCCATAACTGAAGAGCAGTTCTACCAAGGCAGAGGAATTCAATGCCATGAGTGTGAAGGGTATGGACATATAAAAGCTAAGTGTCCTACTACCTATCTCAATAGGAAGGAGAAAGGTCTAACTTTTTCATGGTCACAAGATGAATTTGAAAGTGATACTGAAACTGCCAATAATGTTACTGCCATGTCGGGAGTATGTGAAGAAGAATTTGATTGTGAAGAGTTTATATTCGAGGAGCTCTCAACCGCTTATAAAGGGTTGTGCCTAAGAAGTATGAAATCCAGTCAACAGTTATAAGATCATGAGAAAATTATTGCACAGCTCAAGGATGAGAAAGTGGGGCACCTATTTACCATCTCACAGCTAAAAAGTGAAGCTATATTGCTCAATTCTAAATTGGACAATATGAAGAATCCTGTTAGAATGCTTAATAATAGTTCTAATGTGCTGGAAAAGATTTTTAGAATTGGGAAGAATGTTGGAAATGTTAAAGGCATTGGGTATACTCATCAAGGAAAGGTCAAAAATAAAGTAGTTGAAGTGAATTTTGTGCAAGTTGGAGGAAAAAATAAGATGTCAAATAGAAGGCCTCAACATCCGCAGATACATCATAATAATTTCTCAAGAAGTAAGAATAAAAGAGGTGGATGTCATTATTGTGGAAGGTTTGGTCATATAAAAGCCTTCTGTTACAAATTATATGGCTATCCCAGAACGGTTTCCCAACTCAGAAAGGACCAGATTGGTGTCAAAGCAAAGAAGAAGTGCCTTCCCAAAAAGGCTGTGACTTCTCTCATAGCTCACACTTCTCTCGGGGCATATACAATAGAAGATTGGTACTTTGATAATGGCTACTCTAGACACATGACAAGTGTCCAAAAATTCTTGACAGATATTAAGCCACGGTCTATCAGCTATGTCCCTTTTGGAGATGGATCAAAAGGTGAAATAAAATGTGTTGGGAAGATGGACCATGCAGGACAGCCAAGCTTTGATAATGTACTGGTAATTTAATAAATATTAGTCAACTGTGTGACCAATGTGTCAAAGTTAACTTTACTAAATCTGAATTCCTTGTAACAAACGAGGAAGGTGAAGTCATTATGAAGGGATCCAGATCAAAAGATAATTTCTATCTATGGAGCCCGCATGAAAATGAATATTTTCCACTTGTTTGATGACTAGTGAAGATGAAGCTAGATTGTGGCATCAAAAGCTTGGTCACTTGCACCTAAAAGGTATAAAGAAACTGCTATCAAGTGAAGTTGTTTGAGGTATTCCTAAGATGAAGATTGATGAAGAGAATTTGTGGTGAGTATCAAATTGGGAAGCAAATAAGAATGTCCCATAAAAAGCTTCAACATCTGAGTACCACCTCTAGGGTTCTGGAGCTACTTTAAATGGACTTGATGGGGTCTATGCAGGTTGAAAGTCTTGGTGGAAAGAAATATGCCTATGTTGTTGTTGATCATTTCCCAATATTCACCTGGGTGAGTTTTATCAGAGAAAAATCTGATGTGTTTGAAGTGTTCAAAGAACTGTGTTTAAGGATCCAAAGAGAGAAAGGATGTAATATTGTCAAAATTAGAAGTGAACATGGGAAAGAATTTGAGAACAGCAAATTTGAAGAATTTTGTTCTTCTGAAGGGATTATTCATGATTTCTCATCACCTATCACTCCTCAACAAAATGGAGTGGTGGAATGCAAAAATAAGACTATCCAAGAGTGTGTTAGGGACATGCTTCATGCTAATAAACTTCCACATTATTTTTTGGCTGAAGCCATGAACATTGCCTGTTACATTCATAACAGAGTGACTATCAGATTTGGAACTTTTGTTACTCTCTATGAATTATGAAAAGGAAAGAAGTCAACTGTGAAATATTTCCATGTTTTTGGAAGTAAATGCTACATCCTGGCAGATCGTGAGCGGAGGAGGAAGATGGACCATAAAAGTGACGAGGGAATCTTTTTGGGATACTTTATTAATAGTAAAGCATATAGAGTATTCAGTACAAGAACGAAGGTGATGATGGATTCTATAAATGTGGTGGTTGATGACTCAACAAAGGAAGTTGATGTCAAAGATGATGTTGGAACATTTTTCCCTATGGATGACAATGATGTTGATGTTGCTGACTCAAGAGCAAATGTTGAACTTGAGTAAACCAAGACACCTGATAAAGAATCCTCTATCAAAATTTAGAAAGATCACCCTAAGGAGCTTATCATAGGGGGTCAGAATAAAGATGTAACCACCAAATCAAGGGAAGTTGTGTCAAACTCTTTCTTTGTGTCAAAATTTGAACCAAAGAATTTCAAGGAAGCTCTAACTGATGAGTTCTGGATTAATGCTATGAAAGAAGAACTTGAGCAGTTCAAGAGAAATGAAGTTTGGGACTTAGTACCAAGACCTGAAGGGACAAATGTTATTGGGACAAAATGGGTGTATAAGAATAAGTCAGATGAACAAGGTGTTGTTACCAGAAATAAAGCCAGACTTATTACTCAAGGATACACTCAAATTGAGGGAGTGGACTTTGATGAAACATTCGCTCATGTGGCTCGACTAGAATCTATCAGGTTACTACTTTGAGTGGCATGTCTCTTAAAGTTCAAGTTGTTCAAAATGGATGTTAAGAGTTTCTTCCAAAATGGTTATCTACATGAGGAAGTGTATATTGAACAACCAAAAGGGTTCTATGATCCCACCTTTTCAGATCATGTGTTCAAGCTAAAAATGCATTGTATGGTCTAAAATAAGCTCCAAGAGCTTGGTATGAGAGGTTGACTGAATTTCTAGTCAATCATGGATATAGAAAGAGTGAAATTGGTAAGACTCTCTTTGTTAAAGAAAAGGATGAAAAACTTATGATAGCTTAGATCTATGTGGATGACATTGTATTTGGTAGACTCTATATTCCTATTCCAAAGCAAATACACAAAGAATATAGTGAAGAAGTTTTGATTAGAGAATGCCAATCACAAAAGCACTCCTGCTCCCACACATTTGAAGTTATCCAAAGATGAAATGGGGGTTGGTGTTTATCAAAGTATGTACAAAAGCATAATTGGTAGCTTACTTTACCTTACAACAAGCATACCAGATATTATGTTTGATGTTGGAGTATGTACTAGATATCAAGAAGAACCCAAAGTAAGTCATCTCAATCAAGTCAAAAGGATTCTGAAGTATGTGAATGGTACATGTGACTATGGGATAGTATATTCACATAACTCAAATTCTATGATATTAGGTTATTGTGATGATGATTGGGCTAGGAGTGTTGATGATATGAATAATACACCTGGAGGATGTTTCTTTCTGGGCAACAATATGATCTCATGGTTCAGCAAGAAGTAGAATTGGGTATCTCTCTCCACTGCTGAAGATATATATATATATATATATATATATATATATATATATATATATATATATATATATATATATATATATATAGTAGCAGATAGCAGTTGTTATCAACTTGTGTGGATGAAGCAAATGTTGTCTGAATAAAATGTCACACAAGATGTTATGACATTATTTTGTGACAATTTGAGTGCTATTAATATCTCTGAAAATCCTATTCAACGGGGTAGGACTAAGCACATTGATATCAGGCATCATTTTATTAGAGGCTTTGCTGAAGACAAAGTCATATCACTTAGCATATTACTACTGTGTTTGGTGAGATATGAGTGATTTCTTCCATAATATCGGAGATGAACGGTGGAAACCGTGGAAACGGTGGTTTGAATATGAAACTTCTGGTGTTTGATGGAAAGAATTGGAATCGGTGGATGATTCAGATGCGTGTGTTGTTTGGCATTCAAGATGTGCTTGATCTCGTCAACGACAATTATACGCCAGTTGTTGCGGATGCAACGGAAGCGCAAAGAAACACACAGCGAGAAATAAGGAAGAAGGATCAGAAAGCGTTGTTTTACATCCATCAGTGTATGGATGCGAATGTGTTTGAGAATATATATGATTCAACGATGAAGAAGGCTGCATGGGACACACTGGTACGGTGCTATGACGGTGATGCATAAGTGAAGAATGTGAAGCTTTGTTCTCTACGTAAGTAGTATGTGAATCTGACCATGAAGAACAATAAGAAGGTACTTGAGTACATCTCCAAAGTGATTCTGATCACTAATGAGATGAAAGCTTGTGGATAAACGCTCTCAGAACAAGGGATTATTGAGAAGGTATTGAGATAACTTACTCCTCAATTTGATTACATTATTGTAGCTATTGAAAACTCTAAGTATCTGAGCACCTTGAGAATTGAAGAGCTGCAAAGTAGTTTAGAAGCACAACATATGAGAGAGAGGTAGAGCAGGCTCTGAAGGCATCTTCTTGTAGGAAGAGTCAGAAGTCTTCTTGGTCAGAAGCCAAGAAGAGACATGTTAGTTCTCAGAAGTCAGAAGCGTCCAACTCTGATGAGAAGAAACCTCAGAAGAGAAGTGAGAAGTTTGACAAAAAGAAGATTCAATGCTATTGCTGTAAGAATTTTGGCCATTATGCTTCTTAGTGTTGGTCAAATAAATGAAAGAAATCAGAAGAAGCAAATATAGCCAGAGACACTGATGATGAACCTCTGATATTGATGACTTCTGAGTTTGACAATAGTGAATTATCATAATGGGTGTATATGGATACTGGCTGCTCAAATCATATAGTTGGAAAGAGACATTGGTTGATAGACTTTGACTCCAGAAAGAGGACAAAGATCGGATGTGCTAATGATAAATTCCTCAACACTTAAGGAATGGGAAATACCAAAATCAAGTTGAAGAATGGTAAGACTGTTCTGGTCAAAGATGTTTGGTATGTTCCTGGCATGAAGAGAAATCTGACGAGTGTAGGTCAACTAATTGAGAATGATTTCTCAGCTACTATGAAGGACCATCTCTTGAAGTTATATGATTCTGATCAGAAGCTGATTATGCAGTCTGAGCAAGGAAGCAACAAAACATTCAGGGTGAATATGGATACAGATGAAACTAAATGCCTTAGTGTAGAAGGCGCTGAAGGTGACAGTAAGTTGTGGCATAAGAGAGTGAGGCATTTGAACTTCAGAAACTTGAGGCATCTGAGTTCTAAGAAGTTAATGCATGGCATTCCAAAGATTGTGAAGCCTAATAAGTCATGTGAGATATACATGAAAGATAAGTAACCTAGATTTCCATTTGTATTAGAAGTGGTTCCAAAAACAAAGCATGCTTTTGGAGTTGTGAATTAATCTGATGTGTGTGGGCCATTCCCATATCCTTCACTTGGAGGAAACAAGTATTTTGTGTCATTTGTGGATGAGTTTATAAGAATGACATGGGTAGCACTCATCAAGTTTGAGCATGAGGTGTTTACTGAGTCTTAGAAGTTCAAGGTGAAGGTAGAAAGACAAAGTGGTCAGAAGCTGAAGATTCTCATAATTGATGGTAGAGGTGAGTATAACTCTACAGAGATCAGACAATTCTGTGAAAAAAATGGAGTTAAGCATAAAGTGACTGCTCTGTATACTCCCCAACACAATGGTCTTGCTAAAAGAAGAAATTGTACTTTGCTTGATATGACAAGGAGCATGCTGAAGGAGAAGAAGCTACCTCACTCGTTGTGGGGAGAAGTTATTGCCACTACAAATTATATGCTCAAAAGGTGTCCAACTAAGAAGCTACTGGAGATGAGCAAAGTGTGATTCATCTTAGGATATTTGGTTCTATATGTTATAAACATGTTCCAGATGCTAAGAGAAAAAAGTTGGATGATAGAAGTAAAGTAATGTTATTAGTGGGGTACTACAGTACAAGTGCTTACAAAATTTATGGTCCAGACTATAAGAAGGTAGAGTTCTCTAGAGATGTCATAGTGAAAGAGTCAAAAACTTGGGATTAGAACACGTCTAATCATGCCTCTGGTGTTGGAGGTGCTTTTGATGTAGTTTGGAAGTTGTTTATGAAGATGAATTAGAGTCTGGGGATGACTCTGAAGCTGAAAATGATTCTGATTCTGAAGGTGAATCAAAGTCTGAAGATGATTCTGAAGATAATTTTGATGGAGACTATGGAATTAATTCAAACTTTGGAGGTGATATAGATTTTGGAAATGATCTAGATTCTGAAGGTGGTCTAGACTCTAGAGGTCAAACTTCTGGAAGTAGTCATGCCTCTGAAGGTATTAATTCTGAAGATAGTGTTTTTGGAGGTGATCCATAAGCTGGCATTGTTCCATGTTCTACAGAAGATTCACAACAAGTTTAGAGACCACAAAGAATGAGACAAATACCCATAAGGTTTGCAGAGTTCGACATGTTACGCGATACTGAAATATACTCTGAAGATAAGTCATTCAGTGTGTCATGTTAGTAGAGTATGAACCAGTAAGCATGAAAGAAGCTCTTAAGAAGAAAGTATGGTTGAAGGCCATGAAAGAAGAGATTAATATTATATAAAGAACCAAGACTTGGGAGTCACTAAGCTTCCAAAAGAGAAGAAAGCCATCGGTTTCAGATGAGTTTTCAAGGAAAAGTTAAAGCCAGATGGATCAATCGGCAAACATAAAGCAAGGCTAGTAGCTAGAGGTTTTCTTCAGAAACCTGAGCTAGATTAATTTGACATGTTTGCACTAGTATCTAGACATGAAACATCCAGGTTGGTGATTGTTATAGCTTCTACTAGGAATTGGTCTATGATACATATGGATATTGAATTTGCATTTCTGAACGGTCCTTTAGAAGAAGAATTTTATGTGTCACAACCTCCTGGATTTGTGAAAAAGAATCAAGAAGGGATGTGTACGAGTTGAATAAAGCCTTGTATGGATTGAAGCAAGCTCCTAGAGCGAGGAACTTGAAGATTGATTCGTTTTTCGAGAAGCAGGGATTTCAAAAGTGTGAGGTGGAATATGGTGTCTATGTTCAACATACCTCTGGAGGCAATATGATTCCGGTGTGTCTTATGTTGATGACATATTGCTGACAGGGAGTTGTTCTGATGGGATAGTCAAGTTCAAGAAGGTCTTGATGAATGAATTTGAGATAATTGACCTAGGAAAGTTGGTATACTTTCTAGGGATGAAGGTTTTGTATTGTGAGAAAGATATCATTCTGCATCAGCTGAAGTATGAACTCGAAATTCTGAATATATTCGAGTTGACAAATTGCAAGTTTGTAGTCACACTTGCTGAGACGAATCACAAGTTGGATTCTAATGCTAGGGGTGATGATGTACATGCTACAAATTTTAAACACCTGGTAGGCTTGCTGAGATATCTCTGTAATACCAGACTTGGCATCTGTGACGCAGTTGGAATTGTGAGTGAGTTTATGAACAAACTAAAGTGGTCACATTACTTAGTTGTCGTTAGGATTCTTAGGTATATTAAGGGGACTCTAAAGTTTGGGGTTTTGTTCCCTTCTGAAACTGAATGTGAGTTAGAACCGATGTGCTACTCAGACTTTGAGTGATGTGGTGGTAGAGTTGACAGAAGAAGTACTTTTGGATATTTTTCAAATATCTAGGAAGTCTTTTTTCTTGGTGCTCTTAGAAGCAACCTATCATTGCGTTGTGAACGTATGAAGTTGTATACATCGCAGACGTGTTCTGTGCGTGTCAACTTGTGTGGTTCCTGAATTTGTTGCAGGATCTGAAGATAAAGGTGAAGAAGCCTGTGAAGTTAATGATTGACAACAAATCAGCTATAAGCCTTGCTAAGAACCTAGTGTTACATGGGAGAAGCAAGTACATGGACACAAAGTTCCATTTTTTAAGGAATTAACTCCAGAATGGAGTGCTAGAAGTTGTGCACTGTAGCACCCAGAAGCAACTTGCAGATGTTCTGACGAAAGTTGTGATGACTGAACACTTCATCAATTTAAAGAATGAGATTGGTGTTGTTGATTTTAGCTCTGAATATGAATTAAGGGATAATGTTGAAGTGTAACTGCACATTCAATATTATTGGGTCTTGTGTTGGGCTTTAGCTAGTTGGCCCCATATGGGTTTAGTATATATTGCATTTTTTCTTTGTAATTGATAAAGTGTGTAGAATCATTATTGTAACCGTTTTCCCATTGAATACAAATTAGTTATAATTTTCTTTCTTTTTTTTTGTTTTCTTCCATCTTCATCTTATTCCGATGTGCTCCAACAACAATCAACAAAGTCGGGTGAAACAAGGCTAAAACACTTGATCGTAGGGGTAGTCTTTAAGTTGAAATGCTTGAATATTACTTTAGTTTCCTATTACCATGGATACTTCAATCATCCAAGTATATCGGCATATTGTTATAGTTGGCGCGATTTCATCCATCACCTATTACACCTTTTTGGCAGCCCCATGACTAGCCTCATTGCTAGCTAGATACATGACCAGTCCCTTGGCATTAGCGCATTAGACAATCCTGAGGAGTCAGTCATGCAAGTTAATGACCTTTTCCACCATGATAATTAAGCAGATTATTTTTTCCTTCGTTTCTTTTGTATTTCTTTTATATTTTTTATATTATTTTTGTGTGTTAACTTTAGACTATATGTTTCTTGTTTGAAAGTCTAAAAAAACTGTAATTAATTGAATTAAGAATAATGACAATTTGTTTTGATATTTTTAGAAAATTTCTTTATAGACCCTGATTGGGTGATGACCCTTGCTAAAAACCCCAAAATACTTTTTTATTTCGGAGATACATTTCTGAAAGAACAATGTCAGGTGTTTTTTCGGAGATGCATCTCCGAAAAAACCGTTCCTAAAATTCAGATATACATATCCGAAATATCTCAATATTCTAAATTTTACGTATCAACTTGTATTAACATACAAATTAAAACACAAACTAAATAAAATAAAGATGATAAATCGTACATTCAACCAAAAATCAAAAATACATCGTAAAATAAAATAATATTAATATTCCAAATATGTCATTGATAAATTAATCGATCAATTAAATGTTACTATATATATTAACACACAAATTAAAACACAAAATTAATCGATCAATTAAATGTTACTATATATATTATATTATAAAATAATTAATATTTTTTTTGCTTTATTATATTAAATAAATATTTTGATTAAAATAGTATATATATTTAATTATATATTTTAATTAATATAATTAATTATACTATTAATACAATTGATTCACTTTGATTTTAATTTTTTAACTAATATTGAATTTTTTTTTCGAATATGCATATCTGAAAAATTCCAAGATTAAAAATTGGGTTATTTCGAAAGTGCATCTCCGAATTCACTTTTTTTTTAAAAAGTGGTAAGTGGTATTTTCAGATGTGCATATTTGAAATCATCTTTTTTTTCAAAAAAAAAAAACATTCGAATATGCACTTTCAAAATATAAAAATATTTATAGAATTTCACCGCAGGTTTCTAAGAAGTCAGAAATCTACAATATAAGAAAGTTAACTGCTCTAGAAAATACGTTTCTGCCCCTTTGCTTTCCCAAGCTGCCACATGGACACCTTACTTGCTCACCTTTTCAAAACCACCGAATCTGTTTACAAAACAAGCCAAAGAAACCCTTTTCAAAATTTTGAATATAATAATAATCTTTTTAGCTTGCTATGTTTCTTGGTTTCCACAATTATAACCTCTGTCATACTCAAAGTCTTTCTCATAGTCTTTTCATTAGGTTTTCTTACTCTCTTTCTATCTACCTCAATCTTTTTCCTCTTTCTCCAAAACACAGGCGATTTCAAATCTGAGCCAGCTTCCATCTTCATCCATCTTCAACCTCTCCAACTTCTATCTTCAACCTCTGCATGGCTCGACCGATGGAAAAAATTAAGGACATCAACGACACCAAGGAGTTGTGGAAAGTGGCGGTGAGAGTTTCTCATAAATGGAAGGTAGTCTCCAACAACAAGGAGCACTTTGAGATGATCTTTCAAGACAAAGAGGTAAGTGATGTCTCTGTTTGTGCGTGTGAATGGTCACATGGTTTTTTAACTTCTGTTAGTGTGTCTCATTGTTCATATGTTGTCGTCTATATTGTGTTTTGCTTCTTTGATCTTTACCTTTTGAACGTTTTGTCTATACCGTTAATGTTGTTTCATGTGTTTATAACACTTAAAATGTAACATGTTTGTGCTGACTGCAAAGGAAGTGGTAATAGAAATTACATTTTCCATATATGTTTGATTGGATCTTAGAGAAATTCTTTTCTTATCTATTATTCTCGCTTTTGTTGATGCATGTGTACTGTTTGATGAAATACCACAGAGGAATAATGTCATGTGGAACACCATAATTTTGGGGTATTGGAGAAATGGTGATATGTATAAAGCAATTGATGCAACAGTTATGTTAGCATCTGCTCCCGACGTTGAATCTGGTGCAGGTGAATGAATTGATGCAACAGTTATGTTAGCATATGCGGTAAGTTCACTATTGTTAACTCTCAAAGTAGGATTTATTGCGAAAGTTTGTTCACTAATTTTACTGCTATTTTATGTGATAGAAACTTTGATATATTAGGCAAATAGCTACGGGAGCGAGTGGTGAAATAGTATATGGATTAGGCAGGCAGCTGGCTGTTTTGTGCATTCAGCCAAAGTTTGAGCAGGTAGCCACATTAAATGGTCTTACTTTTTTACAGTTCTGGAATATTGATTGATACAATATCAACTTCGAATCACATTGATACTCCAAGGCTATTGCATCCGTATTTATTGTTAATGAGTTTGAAACGGGGAGAATAAAAGATGGTTGAGATGTCAACCGGATGTACAACAGTTGTGGATGATCAAGGTAACCACAAAGTGTAATTAAGGTAAGCAAAGGATGAATGCCTTGGAATTCAGGTACTGTGTAATAGGTTTTGATTTTTGAGTATTTCTATGATCTAAGTTTGTTAAATGATTGGCATATAATGAATCTAATTCCATAGGATACCACAAAGTCTCCACCTTCTGAGGTAAAAACAATGAAGCAGGCCACAAAGATAAGTATAGTCGTGACGACGTTATTTTACATGCTTTCCGGCAGTATGGGCACCAGGAAACTTACTCACTGAATTTGGTTTCTATAATCCATATTGCCTCATTAATATTGCTAATGCCACTATCCTAATTCATCCCATGGGAGCATATGAAGTTTACGTGCAAGCCTTATTTGCTTTCGTCGAGAAAATCATGGTAAAAATATGGCCTAAAATAAACAAGGAATACATACTTACACTTCCCGGTTTTCGTCCTTACATTCTAAACTTATTTATATTAATTTGGAGGGCTATATTTGTGATCACAACAACAGTTGTATCAATGTAGATTTTTAATCGGAATATTTCTAGAAAATTCATACTAATATGTATTGTTCTTTTCACAGATTAGGGCAGAGTTTGTTGGAACATTCATACTGATCTATGCAGCAGCAACAGGACAAATAGTGAACAACAAATACAATGGAGCATAAACACTTATGGGAAATGCAGCTTGTGCTGTTTTAACAGTCATGTTAATTATTCTCTCAAAGTCTGCAGGGAACCGTTAAGATAACTGGAAGCACGCGTACACCGGCATTATTGCAGCATTGGGTGGCATTGCGGTACTTTTAGAAGCTTACACATGGATCATTGAGATTGAAGCTGCACATTAGGATATGAGATTGAAGCTGCACATGGAGCTCTATGTAACTCTAGGTGGAATTCTTGTGAGGGATTTCTCCCCTTCAGGTAAATAAGTTGCACCAGTTTTCCTTTTATCTTCTTAAGTTACACCAAACCCGTTTACATTATCATAATCTGTTTAGATAGGTGACTTTATTTGAATACCTCCAACTTTATCATGTTTGATATCTTAGGTGTGGCTTTAGACAAAAAATAATTCGGTTTATTTCGTGAAATAACTTTTATCTGTCATGAGGGGCCACACCACATACTTTTTACGTCTGCTATAACTCATGTTTTGTTTGTGCTAGTACTCTACTTTAAATGTTTGTAAGGAGTGATTGTGATAAGGAAATCAATGTGTGTGTACATAACTATCTGTTATATCTTGGAAATGAATGTACCAACAGGGTGCCTTGATTGAAGGTGCAAAGGGGAAAACAACAGCGGAAGACCAGTCTCAAAGTGGTCTTGGGTTTTGGTCTGGTATCAACACCAATGTGAATCCCTCTAATGCCGGTCTTTCTCTTTACTTAGGGGCTGGATTTGAGAGGGTGATGCATGAATGTCGATGTCACTTCTTTGGCTTATTTTGTAATTTATCATAGTTCTATTGCCTGATTTTTACTTCTTATTTTATGCCTCTGGATTCCATATTAAAGTTATGATCATTTGAAGCAATGCCTCTGAACTAACAACAATGATCACTGGCTTCTCACGAATTTTTTCTTGCTGAAAATGTATTAAATCCAGATAAATTTTAGGGAAGTTTTGAAGGCATACATCATGTTGCCACAGAAGGTTGGTTTCTTCTCTAAATATTGATGGCACTATTATTTCATACCAGGTTAAGAATTGCTACCTATATGGTCACATAATACAAAGATTTATTTAAAACAGTTTCTGTGTTGAATCAGATTTATCACCTCAAGAAAGACCGTGTTGTCAAGTAAAAGCCGTAAGAATAATAACATTCCGTGCAAAATTCGCAAACACCGGGACTTGGAGCAGGCTTCTGCTATAGCAGAGAAAGAATCGGCATCATGTGGTTCCTTGAGATACAAAATTCAGAACAGACCATGGAGTTACATTCTTTAATGCATTTACCCGAATACTCTTAGCTCAGTTGTTAGAAACAATCTCAACATCGCCATGGAAAGGTGCAAAATCATAAGGATAAGGCCGCTGTGATAAATTTTTCGTGATGATAGTTTCGGTAGGAACATTTAAGATGTTAGCTGATAGCAGTCGCCTTGAGGCGCGAAGATGTCATCAAGAATTACTCTTAGATATGTTGTCGTCGAATAGGTTCAAAAGTATCTCTTTTCACCTTGAGGAAAGGAAGCCTTTATCATTGTCAAATAAATATAGTGGCTGCTGATTATATTTCATATGTAACTTTGTACATGTTATGTTATATGACTATTGAATCGTGCTCATTAACATTTAGTGATATTTTCTGTAACTAAGAATATCATTGCATGTTCTGTTGTTTAGTTGCTAAGAAAGATGGGAGTAGTGTTCATTTCTTTCACAAAACTCTGTAAAAATAAATTCCAATACTCATGTGTTTACTTTAATAAAATAAATAGTTATTCCACCATGACATGTTATTCCTGACAATGCAAATAGGTGAATATATAATTGGTGTAGTGTTAAATGAAGGAGTGTATGAAGTTGATTCCATCTATATACAACTTTGGAGTGTACCAAGTCCCATGTCGTGTGCTGAAAATAACAGGTTACACAACCATATGCATGTCTGAAGTTGTCAGCCAAACATAATTTACCTACTTCTAGAGAAATTTAAATACGAGACACTCTTAAATATGTGGTCTTTGTTGTTTTGCTTTTGCTGGTTTGGCTAACAGACCAACGTTATCTCAATTTATAGTTTCAGAAATGAATAGTTTCATAATTGCAACTTTGGTCCCTTATTATTAATTTTTTTAGTTTTGGTCCCCTAATTTTAAAATACTGAATTTTTTTATGTTTTACTAAACCTTTTGTACATGGAACATGAAGTTATTGATCAAAATATTAATTATTAACGGGACATGATGAAGTTACTGATCAAAATATTTTTTAATAACTATACATTCAATTATTATTTTTCACGGGTAACCAAATATTTTTCTATTAAAAAATATACATCCGAAACAAATGCGCGTCCCGTACCAGAACCCGTGCGAACGCATAGGATTACATAATATGCACCACATAGGATTACGTAATATTCACATAGAATATTCTGTATCTATTAAGTACAAACTGAATCTTTCTTCCAGTTCTGCTGGCGCGATGTCATGAGTTGATGTCATGACATTCCATCATAATTTTTTGGGTTAATGAACTTTTTGGTCCTCTAAATATTGCAGATTTCGTTTTTAGTCCCTCCAAAATTTTCCTTTAAGAAATCGTCCCTTCAAAATTTTTCGTCTAAACTATTGGTCCCTAACGTCAAATTTGCTAGAGATTAGCAACGACTTTAGCCACCGATTAGCTATGAAATCTGACATTAGGGGCCAATAGTTCGGAAGAAAAATTTTGAAGGGACGATTTCTTGAAGGAAAATTTTGGAGGGACTAAAAACAAAATTTGAAATATTTAAAGGGACGAAAAAGTTCATTAACCCTAATTTTTTTAGCTTTTATTTTTTATTATATTTTTTTATCTTTTTAATTATTCACATATTTTATATTAAATTTTTTTATTGATCTAAATGTTTTTACGGGTACCAGACATTTTTCTATACATTTAATTAATTTTTTTTTACGGGTACCCGACATTTTTCTATACATTCAATTATTATTTTTTCACGGGTACCTGACACTTTTCTATACATTCAATTATTATTTTTTCACGAGTATCAGACATATTTTTATACATTCAATTATTATTTTTTAACGGGTACCAGACATTTTTCTATTAAAAAATATACATCTGAAACAAATGCGCGTCCCAGACCAGAACCCGTGCGGACGCACGGGTTTGTTACTAGTATATATAAAGAAATTGTCTATTCTTGAAGTGGCTATATTTTCAGACTTCAGTCCATCCTGGTGATAAACAAATAACTTGTAGTTATTTTTCATGTTCTATAAAACTTTAACATGATATTTGTTACTTGTTTTAACAGTCGAATAGGTTCTTGTTGGATAATTTTGATGTCAAGCCAATCTTAGTGTTCTTTTTAGGTTTTTTTTATCTCCGACCAAACATGATGAGCAAAAGAAGTCAAACACAATATTCTTGTTTCGGGACTATTTTGGAATGTGTTACATATTTAGAACTTGCATACATTCTTAATTAATTATTAATTATATATATAAAAGAGATAAAGATATAATCATGCAAAGTATTATAGAAAATTAAATAGAAGAATATAAAATAGTACTGTTTATACTAATTCACCGCATTCATCCTTATTTTGCACCTAATCCAATCTTCAATGGAAAAATCTTTGAAAATTCATAAATTTTACTATTTTAACCATTTTTATAATGTGTTTAATATCATCAAGAAATCGTAAATTTTGATATTATAACATAATTAAACATCTCCAATATATAAACCTCTCTTCTAGAATAGATCTCACATCGTTTATGTCTTTTGTTGTATTTAATTTACTTTTAATTACTATTTTTATAGTTAATTATATTTATTTATAAAATAATTATCTTAATGCATGATTAATATTTTGGTGTCCTTATTTTAATTATACAAGTATTAAAAATGAGTTTGTGTGAGTTTTGGACTTTTAAATTATAAAAATTGGAATTTTGGGCTTTTTATTTCACATGCACCCTTTGATATTAAAATGGGGTGCTATTCATACCCCGTATTTTTATAACAAAGACTTAGCAATCTTCATATTTTTTCCTTGATCTTCTCTTTTCAAATACGTAAAATATAATGGGTCTCATAGAAAAACAAGACCATATATGAAATCAGTGGTTTCTCCTCTTCCATTTTCAGTATGAATCACTACTTAAAAACACAGTTATAAAAAACGTAGTGACTCGTCACTGCTTTTTAGACTCGTTCGATAGATACTTAATATTTTGTAGTTTTTGAAAACACCGTTACTTTTATGGTAAAAGTAATTTTAAATCTTAAATGTAAAATAAGTGAAATGAAATAAAGGGTATTTTTTAATGATTCATCTATGTATGAGTCAGTGAATCCAATTTTATAAAGGACAATAAGAGCGAATCAACTATAGAAACGTTAAATTACAAACAAAAAATAATAATTTTATATTAATTAAAAAAAATTAGTTAAACACAATGAATTTCTTAGATTCAACAAAAGCTAAATTTCGTTAAAAAAAAGTTTTTGTCAATATTTAACCAAAAAGTTCATTGAATTAACCACTTAAAATAAGTTTGAAGAGAAAAACTTGCATGGATACGAACATAAATCACTAGTGTTAGGAACAACCAATAAGAAATGAGAAATTTTTAAATTTATTTAGGCTCTGTTTGGTAAAAATAGCGGTTGACCGATAAGCTAGCTGATAGCTGATAGCTTATGGCTGATGGCTGATGACTGATAACTTATAGCTTATAGCTGATGACTGATGACTTATAGCTGATAAGCTAATTGAAGTGTTTGGTAAAATTAGCGGTTCAACTAACTGATTAATTAAAATGACATAAAGGACATTTAATATATAATTATTTTATTTTAAATTAAAATAAATTATAGAGGGTAAAAGTGGATTTTAGTTAAAATAATAAGGGTAAAAATGGAAGAAAAAATGATAAGCTATAAGCTAAAAGCTAAAACGCTATTTGAAATAGCGTCTGAAAAATAAGCTATAAGCTAGTAAAATAAGCTATAAGCTCGTAATTAAAAGACCGTTACCAAACATGTCTTTTATTGTTATATGAGCTTATAAGCTATAAGCTATAATACATAAGCTAAAAAAGTGGCATGCCAAACAGAGCCTTAAAATTTAACTTCTTTTTTAATTGGATTCATGGGGTGGTTGTGATTGAGTAGAAGAGAGAAAAAAATATTTTTGTTTTTTAATTAATAAAAATTTATGATTGGTTGTTTGTAAAGCCACTTGTTATGTTTGTGTTCATGCAATTGGTTTCAAAAGCTTCTTGCTGTATGTTCTCAAAAGCTTTGGTTTCAATCAGATTTTCTGCAATTGGATACAGAGTATTCTTTTTTCTGCCTATTTGTCTATATCTTTCAATGGAGCCTCCAAGGGTTTCTTTAACTGCAAAAGAGGGGTGAGACAGGGTGATCCCCTCTCCCCTCTCCTTTTCTGCCTTGCCCAAGATGTTCTCAGCCGGAGTATCGCCAAATTGGTTAATGATGGTAGTCTTAAGCTTATCAAGAGTAGTAGCAACCTGTTTATTCCCTCTCATGTACGCCGATGACATTCTTATTTTTTGCAAGGCTAGGAATTCTAATGTCAATGCCTTGATCTCTCTTTTCAAAAGTTATTTCCTAATTTCTGACCAAGCTGTGAGTTCTTCTAAATCTTCTCTCTTCCCTGGTTGCATTAGCAACTCCAAGCTTCATTCTATCCTCTCCAAAACCGGTTTCTCTAAAGGCAACCTTCCTTTTTTATATCTTGGGGTGCCTTTGTTTAAAGGAAAGCCCAAATCTTCTCACTTCAGGCCGATTGCAGACAGGATTTTGGCTAAGATGTCTGGTTGGAAAGGCTCTTGTTTGTCTATGGCTGGTAGAGTTTGTTTGGTGAAATCAATTATTGAAGGTAGTCTCATTCATACTATATCTATTTACGCTTGGCCAGTGGCTATTCTAAAGGAACTTGAGAAAGCTGCGAGGAATTTTATTTGGTCTGGCTCTACTGTTAAGAGGAAGCTTTGTGTAGCAGCTTGGCATAAGCTTTGTAGACCCAAACTTCATGGGGGCCTGGGGCTTCGTTCTCTTATTAGCCTTAATGAGGCTGTTAAGCTTAAGCTGGCCTGGGATTTCAAGAACAGTACCGAGCAGTGGGCTCTTATTCTCAGGGCCAGGGTCTTGAAAAGTTATGGTACCATTAATTATCATATTTTCTCTTCTATTTGGTCCTCTATTAGAGCTGAGTGGTCATACCTAAATTTCAATTGTGCTTGGTTATTGGGAAATGGCTCTAATATAAATTTTTGGCTCGACAGTTGGTGCGGCCCTCCCCTTGTTATGAGCTCGTCTATGAATTTTCTAAACCTCCATGGCATCTCTAGCAATTCCAAAGTCTGTGATTTCATTAGCAACGGTTCTTGGAGCTTACCGTTAATATGGGCAGATCTGTTTCCTTTCCTAGAGCAGAAACTCAATCAGAATCTTCTTCGTAATTTGGAAATGGAGGATGTCTGCATTTGGCCTCACAGCATTTCTGGAAACTTAACTCTTCAAGATTCTTATAATTACAAGAATCCTTCAGCTCCTCTCGATTGGACCAAGGCGGTTTGGAGAAAGGACATTCCGCCATCAAAATCCATTTTTATTTGGAAGATTATGCTGAACAAAAACTCCACTGATGATAATTTAATTTTAAGGGGATGCAACTTGGTTTCTATGTGCAGTCTGTGCAAATCCTCGGTGGAAACTTCTCAACATCTCTTTTTTGACTGTAATTTTGCTAAGAAAATTTGGTCTTGGTTAGTGAACAAGGCCATGTTGCGAAACTGTCCGCAAAACTTGGACTCTTGGTGGACATTCTGCTCTAGGGGCAGATCTGAGCAGTGTCAATTGCTTCTAATTTCGGCTTCTGTTTTCACTCTGTATGGTATTTGGGAGGCCAGGAACAAGGAGCGTTTCAACAATTTGCAACCAAATCTGAAAACCACCATTCAAAGAATCTTGAACTGTATATGCATCTCTTCTCACCTTTCTTCGGCCAAATCCCATGTAAACATTGATGATTTTAATCTTTTGAAGGCTTTCAACTTGGATATTAAGCCGCCTAAAGCTCCCATGATTAAAGAAGTTATGTGGCAGCCTCCTAACTTAGGTTGGACAAAGTGTAACTGTGATGGTGCTTACAACCAAAATAACCTGCCGGCGGGTTGTGGTGGATTGTTTAGAGACTTTAAGGGGAATTTCCTTTTAGCTTTTGCAGATTCAGTTCCTTGGTCTTCTTCTTATTTGGCGGAATTCGTGGCGGTCATTAGAGCCATGGAAATATCTATAGAAAAAGGTTGGAATAGGCTTTGGATAGAAACAGATTCGCTTGTGGTGGTTAAGGCTTTCTCCAAGCCATCGTTAGTTCCGTGGCAAGTCAGGGTGAACTGGGCTCTTTGTACAAATTATTTTGTTTCTAGGCAGATTTTCGTTTCCCACATTTTCAGAGAGGGTAACTCTTGTGCTGATTTTTTTGCTAACATAGGTCTTACGAGTAGCTCTCTCATATTTTTTGATTCCATTCCTCTAGGCATTAGGAAGGAATTTGTTCGTAATAGGCTAGGAATGCCTAGTTATAGATTTATCTCTTGATGGGTTTTTTGCCCCTCTTTTTGTAATGTTTCCTTCTTTTATATATACAAGGTTTCATTAAAAAAAGTATTTTTCTAAGTTTGAATTAAGAAAAACATAGATTAAAAATACTCATTACATGCGAAAAAGTAGTTTGTACCAAAAATAATAATACTATAGAAAATAATAATAATATTGATTGAAGGGAGGAAAAATATTTGAATATAAATGATATATAACATGTAATTTTATAAATAATCAATTATATTTTTTTATTAATTAACAAATAAAACAAATTTTTCTTTCTACTTTATTATCACCACCACCTGATGATTTTAATAAAAAATATATATTTATATAGAAACGACATAATATGTGAATTAACAAACAATCAATCATAATTTTTTTATTAATTAAAAAATAAAAATACTCTTTCTCTCTCATTCGTCATCACCGTCATCCCATAATTCTCATTAAAAAAGAAATTAAATTTAAAATTGTTCTCTCTTCTTATGGGTTGTTTCTAAGAATAAGAATATAATGCAAATATATCTCCCAAATAAAAAATAAATAAATTTAAAATAACAACTCCTTATGAATTGTTTTTAAGAATATGAATATAAGTGTGTTCTTATGCAAGTATTTCTTAGGAAGGGAGTAGATTGTTAGTCAAGTGATGAGACCGTAGAGCATGATTTTAAATTATGGGACTGCATCACGTGATGCGGCCCAATATTGTGGTTGCGGTAGTGTCCGCATCTGCATCAGGTCACAATTGCGGTGTGATCCTAAATCGCACTAAAAGTGCATCATAACACTGCACCAACTACATCGTAACACCGTAACAGTCGCATTAAACCCCTATCGGATACTATCAGGCCGTAATAGATTATACATTGCTTGCAAAAATTATTTGTTCTACCTTTCTTTCTTTTTATCTCATACAGTTAAAAAATATTTTAAAAGAATTAGAGATATTCAAAGTGATGGTGAATTATTAATGTGGTATATATGAAAATTTAGAGATGAAATATAAGAAATATGAAATATAAAATAAATAATAAAATTTAATATATTAAGTTAATAAAAAAATTCACGTCGCAACGACCGTAATTTGTAACACCCTTCTAAACCTCGCGGCAATTAAACAAATAAATCAGAGTAACATGTACAAGGGCGTCACAATTAATAAACAAAATAAAACGCATCTGTCATAAGTCATGCATTCACTGAAGGACATCTTAACATAACTCATAAATAAACTATCTCATATTTTACACAGCGGAATGAATCATCAAGTAGCATTACATCATCAATGCTTTAATTCTCAAATAAAATAAACAAAACAGAGTTAATGTCATGAACTTAAAACAACGTTCCCCAGTGTTACACCTATCAGAGCATGACCCGACGCTAACCGACACATTGACCCATGAGCTAAACCTCACCGAGTCGGAGCCGCTATCCTCAATCTGAAAATATAATGTAAGGGTGAGTCTCATTCGCAATTAACAAATATTATTGCATTATAAATAACAATACATCAACAATTATATTATTCACCCAACTCATCTATATCCAGATCATCCATCAACATACAAACACATACCACCAAAAACAATACAAGAGCATACATATAGTCATGTTATCAAATCCATGCAAATGAATGCAACTGACTCTATGCATGTGGTACCAACATCATCAATGGGAATCACCCACCGATCGATCTATCATCATCCAGATACGGCCCTGCCAGCACAAATTCCACACAATGGGAATTCTGCCATTCACTGAATCCTCTCATCATCTAGGATTCGGCCCTCATCAATGTTTATGAATGCATGCAAACATATATATAACATACTTTCATCATCTCCATTCTATGAGTAGCATCATCTATACTCATTTCATCATCATCATCATTATTAAGCATGTTCATATATACATTGACATCATTCATTATAATCAATTATCAGTAAACCACAAAATCACATCACAAGGTTTACTCATTCTCAAACAGTACACAAAACAGGCCTACAGATTGAAAGTTACGCATCATAGAACTTTCCAGAAAAATCACAAAACAGAAATTTCACATACAGAAGCCATACGCGTATCATCAAGCCCATACGCGTCCATACGCGTATCACCATCCCTCATACGCGTACCATACGCATTTTATCAGAGTCAAAATGGCCTAAAAACAACCTCATACGCGTATCAACCCTGCCATACGCGTATCACCAGAATCAATTTCCTCTTGAAAAATTCCCATACGCGTATGAGCATCCTCATACGCTCCTCATACGCAAATAGCCAGTACAGTGTATTTTGGGACAGGGCAGCAGCGTATCATACGCGTATAGCCCTTGGGGAATGTCCCTCATATGCGTATGACTCCATCCCATACGCGTATGACACTGTTCCATACGCGAAAAACCAGAAAATGCCCAGAATTCTGCAGTTTACGTAACAGTCCAATTCTCACTCGTTTCTACTCATACCAGTTCACGATTTTGAGTCTAAAACAGTCCAATACTATGTTTTCATTCATGGGATTCATTCATACAGATTAATCTATCATCACATATCAATCCACACATTACAATTCCAAAATCTAAACCAATTCTTAGAACCCAAAACCTAACTCTGACATACAAACCGAATTGACTCAACAACACAACTATTCATACACTATTCATCTATAATCACAATAAGAGATGATAATTGGAAGAGTTCCCCCTTACCTTAGCCAAATTCTTGATCTTTGGTCTCTTCCTCTTTGTTCCTCTTTCACGTTCTTCGTGTTCCAACTCCTCTATTTTCACGTTCTATTCTTTCCTTCCCAATTCTAATTATTTTATGAAAATAATAATAAAATTAGTAAAGGGCCTTCCTATATCACACCCCCTCTTTTACTATTTCTCACATGGCCCAAATGCCATAAACCATTATTTTTACAAAATCCTTAATAATTCTAATTATTAATTCAATATTCCAAATTAAATTAATATTAAAATTATACGGGTGTTACAACTCTCCCCCACTAAAAGAGTTTTCGTCCTCGAAAACATACCTTAGGTAAAAAGCTCTGGATAAGAATCCTTCATCTGGCTCTCTAGTTCCCATGTAACATTCCCTTCAGTTGGTCCTCCCCAAGCTACTCTGACTAAAGCTATTTCCTTGCCACGCAATTGCTTCAGTCTTCGATCTTCAATCCTCACAGGTAAAGTCTCAACTGTTAAGTTGTCTTTCACCTGTACATCATCTACTTGGATCACATGGGACGGATCCGAAATGTATTTCCTCAACTGAGACACATGAAATACATCATGCAAATTGGCAAGCATCGGTGGTAAAGCAATACGATATGCCACTTCTCCCACTCTTTCAGAAATTTGGAATGGTCTAATAAAACGCGGAGTCAACTTCTTCGACTTCAATGCCCGACCAATTCCTGTCATAGGAGTAACTCTCATAAACACATGGTCTCCTTCTTGAAACTCAAGTGTTTTCCTCCTCTTGTCATGATAACTCTTCTGACGACTCTGAAAAGCTTTCATCTTCTCTTGAATCATCTTAATCTTCTCTGTATTCTGTTGTACAATTTCTAGTCCAATCACAACACTCTCACCAGATTCGTACCAACATAACGGCGTCCTACATCTCCTACCATACAAAGCCTCAAATGGAGCCATACTGATACTCGAATGATAACTGTTGTTGTAGGTAAACTCAATCAAAGGTAGATAACTATCCCAAGCACCTCCTTTTTCCAACACACAAGCCCTCAATAAATCCTCTAACGACTGAATCGTCCTCTCAGTCTGTCCATCAGTCTGCGGATGATAAGCAGAACTCAATCTCAGCTTTGTACCCAAAGCTTTCAGCAAACCTTCCCAGAACTTAGACGTAAACCTCGGATCTCTGTCTGACACGATACTTGAAGGAATACCATGCAGACTAACTATCTTCTCAATATACAACTGAGCCAGCTTTTCCATCGGATAATCCATTCTCACCGGCATAAAATGTGCAGACTTCGTCAGCCTGTCCACCACGACCCAGATAGCTTCACAATTCCTGACAGTTCTCGGCAAACCCGACACAAAATCCATTGATATGCTATCCCACTTCCACTCAGGAATAAACATCGGTTACATAAACCCAGATGGCTTCTGATGCTCAATTTTTGACTTCTGACACGTCAAACAAGAATACACAAACTCAGCAATTTCTTTCTTCATTCCAGGCCACCAAAACAACTTTTTCAAATCATGATACATCTTAGTAGCACCAGGATGAATACTCAACCCACTACGGTGTCCTTCCTCCAAAATACGTTTTCGGAGTTCAGCAATATCAGGAACAAAAACTCGGTCACCAAACCTCAGTATACCATTCTCGTCAACTCTGAATTCACCATTCTTCCCTTGATTAATCAAAGTCAACTTATCAATCAATTCAACATCAACCTTCTGACCTTCTCTGATCTCTTCAAGAATACCACTAGTCAACTTCAGCATACCCAATTTGACACTAGTAGGAGTACCTTCACACACTAAACTCAAGTCTCTGAATTGTTCAATCAAATCCAATTCCTTCACCATTAGCATAGACATATGCAAAGTCTTCCTACTCAATGCATCAGCAACCACGTTTGCCTTACCCGGATGGTAGTTCAAACCAAAATCATAATCTTTCAGGAATTCTAACCACCTCCTCTGCCTCATATTCAGCTCTTTCTGATCAAAGAGATACTTCAGACTCTTATGATCACTGAACACCTCAAATCTCAAACCATACAAATAGTGTCGCCACAACTTCAAAACAAAAACCACAGCTGCCAACTCCAAATCATGAGTCGGATAATTCCTTTCATGCACTTTGAGTTGTCTTGACGCATACGCGACTACTTGTTGATTTTGCATCAATACACCACCTAAACCCATCAGTGATGCATCACAATAAACCACAAACCATTCTGTCGGATTCGGCAAAATCAAAATAGGAGCACTAGTCAACCTCTTTTTCAGCTCTTGGAATCCTTCTTCACACTTTGCATCCCAAATAAAAGCCTGACCCTTCCTGGTCAATATAGTTAACGGTAAAGCTAACTTTGAAAATCCTTCAATGAACTTTCTGTAGTAACCTGCAAGACCAAGAAAACTACGAATCTCTGACACTGACTTCGGAGCTTCCCACTGATACACAACTTCTATCTTTGTAGGATCAACAACAATACCATTCTTAGAAATCACATGTCCAAGAAAACTGACCTCCTCTAACCAGAATTCACACTTCGACAGTTTGGCAAAAAGTTGCTTCCCTTTTAACAGTTCTAACACAGTTCTGAGATGTTCCGCGTGTTCTTCCTTATTCTTAGAATATATCAGGATATCATCTATAAACACCACCACGAACTTATCGAGATAGGGATGAAAGATCCTGTTCATATACTCCATGAAAACACCAGGTGCATTAGTCACTCCAAACGGCATTACCGAATACTCGTAATGTCCATACCTTGTCCTAAAAGCAGTCTTCTGAATGTCGTCATCTTTCACACGAATTTGGTGATACCCAGACCTCAGATCAATCTTACTAAATACACATGCTCCAACCAGTTGATCCATTAAATCATCAATCCTCGGCAATGGATACCGATTCTTGATAGTAACTTTGTTCAATTGTCTGTAATCTACACACAATCTCATCGAATCCTCTTTCTTCTTCACTAGCAACACAGGCGCACCCCACGGAGAAACACTAGGACGAATGAATTTCTTCTCAAGCAATTCTTCTAATTGCTTCTTCAGTTCAGCCAACTCGGACGGTGACATACGATACGGTGCCATCGACACTGGACTAGTTCCCGGAACCAAATCAATAGAAAATTCTACTTCTCTTTCCAGTGGTAATTCATTCACATCTTCTGGAAAAACTCCTGGAAACTCACATACTACAGGTAATGTGCTGCTCGCCACTTTCTCCTTCACGTTCATCAATGCGAACAACATAAACACCGTTGCACCATCTCCGATAGCTTCATTCACCTGCCTAGCTGTCATTTCCAGATCATCAGAACTAACCTCTTTAGGAAAAATTACCGTCTTCGCAAAACAGATGATATGAACACGGTTGTATTCCAACCAGTTCATTCCCAGTATTACATCAAGTTGTTTCAACGGAAGGCGCACTAAGTTCATCCCGAATTCTCTACCAAAAATGTCAACCGGACAATTCAAGCATGCAGACGAAGTAGTTACTGAACCCAACGCAGGAGTGTCAATAACCATACTTCCATTTATGTCAGATATTTCTAGATTCAACCTCTCAGCGCAATCCAAAGAAATAAAAGAATATGTTGCTCCAGTATCAATAATCGCAACTAAAGGTGTGCCATGGATGAAACACGTACCTTTAATCAATCTGTCCTCTGGAGTAGTCTCTGATCCGGTCAAAGCAAAAACCTTTCCTCCCGATTGGTTCTTCTTTGGCTTGGTGCAATTCGGACTAATGTGACCTTCTTCACCACAGTTGTAACAAGTCACAGCCTTCTTCTTACAATCAGCAGCAATATGACCCACTTGGTCACACTTGTAACACTTCTTCTGATCATTCTTACACTCGTTCCGACGATGTCCCATCTCACCACAATTATAACATCTGATACGAGCACTAGAATCTCCCCCACTGGGTTTCTTCCAATCAGCAGGTTTGCCTCTACCATATGGCTTACCTCTATCCATATGTTTCTTTCCCTTTCGGTCAACCAACTCGCGAGAGTGAGCTGACCTCAGCTTGATATTGTCCTCCTCAAAAATCCTGCTACAATCCACCAAGTCAACAAACCTCCAAATCCTCTGGCACCTAATACCATGCTTGATCTCATCACGAAGGCCATTCTCAAATTTCACACATTTTGAGAACTCACTGGCTTCATCGTTGTTGTAATGAACATAATACTTCGCCAGTTCCATAAACTTTGCAGCATATTCTGGTACCGTCATATTACCTTGGACCAGTTCCAGGAATTCCACTTCCTTTCTGCCCCTAGCATCTTCAGGGAAATACCTTCTCACAAATTCCCTCTTGAATATAGCCCAAGTGATCTCTATACCATCAGCATCTAGTTCAACTCTGGTCGACATCCACCAGTCATCAGCCTCTTCAGACAACATGTGTGTGTCATACCCCACCTTGAGATTCTCAGAACAATCGATAACTCTGAAAATTCTCTCGATCTATTTGAGCCATTTTTGAGCACCCTCAGGATCATGCGTGCCTTTGAACAATGGAGGATTGTTCCTCTAAAAATTCCCCAGTTGCCTGTCAGCACCAATCCCTGCTCCTACAGCTCCTCCCCCAAGTACACCAGCAATCATGCCCAGAGCCTCAACGATAGCATCATGTAATACGGTGAACTGACTTTTTATCGATCGAAATGTCGCGGTTAAGCATGAGTCGCCACCGACTTTTATTTTATCCAAACAAATTCAGAAAGGCTAAAAGAAACAGAAAAAAACCTTTTAAAGAAATCTAAGTTCGGGGGTAATTTATGCAAAGGGAAGGTGTAAGGCACCCTTTGCATCCATGGTTTTCCATGGGCTCTTAATTGCTTTGCTTGCTCGTTTCCAGAAAATGTAGATGAAAGAGGAAAAATGGACTTTAACTCGTAAATGAGCGTAGCCAGTTTTTTTGAAGAATTTTGAGGAAGAATATAGAAAATAGAGCATGGCAAGGCAATTAGGGGCAATTACCTTAAACTCAGATGATAGGTCTCTTTTTAGCCTTTCAGAATGAAAGGGTCAATCCTTGCCATAAGTGGGCAGAAAGCCTTTCGTTTGGAGGTAGAAGGGTCATCGAATTATCGTTCGTCCAAAGACTAACCCATGCCATAGAGAGGCAGGTAGTCTAAGGGGAAGGATCAGAATAGCCTTTCGTAGGCAACCAGAGGATACCTCAGCCTTTTTCGTAGGCAACTTCCGAGGGTCGAGGTCATGTTAGTGTATCGAAGGCAACATCATTAGGGACCATGACCTTTTAATCGAGGCAACATGGCTGAGGTATCCTCGTATTCGAGGGACTGGCTATTCTGCAAAAAATACACAAGGCGAAGGCAACAGGCAACGGGCAACAGGCAACAGAGAGGGCTACCCAAAAGTGTGTGTGTGTGCACCAATCATGTGATTCAATTCGAAATATATTATCTTGTAATTAAATGGCTCTAATTCAGTTCAAGATTGCACTCCCTAAATTACTAACCACGCAATTTAAACAATATAATCAACAAATACGGGGGAGGGAAATTGTAACCAGCGGATCCCTTAATAGGGTTTGACATAAGTAATAATAAAGCATAAAATATTAAGGTTAGGGTTTAGGGTTACCAACACTCGTAGCCTTGGCGGTCAACAAACCCTGAAAATTGAAAAGGAAAGAATAAACAGAAGAGAGGGGTGAGTGTATTATTTGTTCAGAGACAATTAGGGTTAACCCTAAAAATGAAAATAATAATAAAAGAAAAAGGTAAAAGAAACTTAGCTTCGTGTTTTTGAAGGTTGATAATTGGAGGTAGCCTGAAGCATTGACTCTGACCATCTGAGAATTGACAGAAAATGTAATAGGAAGAAATAAGTGTAGAAGGAATTCATTGATAGCGGGAATCAAACCCTAAGAATAAATAAAAGGTAAAAGAAAAAATTAAATAAGAAAGAGATCAGGACTTAGCTTTATGGAAGGTGTGGCGCGTAGTCGGAAAGCGTTTGAAAAGTAACCCTGAAAAGGCATAAATAAAAAACATCTCAGTGTATGGAATGATCTTTGTATACTCTGATTAGGGCGCAAGAGTTAGCCATGGTTAATAGAATAAAAAAAACGAATTAATTGTTGGTTTTCAACCCAATTAATTAAATCGGTGAAAATAAGGTTTTGATTAGATATCCTAAACCAAATATTTATTTTTACTCAATTAATATGAATTAATAATAAAAATTAAACAACTAATTTAGGTAAATTAATTTAAACAAAACAAAAAAAAATTATTAATAATAATTAATTATGTTTCTTACATAAAAAAAAGTTTAAAAAAATCTTATTTTGAAGAGTTTTTTAGAGATTTATAGATATATATATATATATATATATATATATATATATATATATATATATATATATATATATATATATATATATATATATATATATATATATATATATATATATATATATATATATATATATATATATATATATATATATATATAACATTTATATAAAATATATATAAAAAAAAGGTCATTTAAAAAAAGAAAATAAAATAATGATAAAAGAAATTAGAAATCTCAGCTTGTAATCTGGTGTGGCAAGGCCATGAAGGTCTATGGTGCTTCTATGCATTATGAGATGTTGGATCCGCAAGAGGAGAAATCATGGGGCTGAAGGCTGGTGGCGCACCGTACGCGTGCATGCCCTAGCAACACTGGATCTGCAAGTGATGTTAATCAAAGAAACAATATGCAAAATTAATGTCCCCGGGAGGGATCGAACCTACGCCTGCTTGCTTACCACCACGCGCCCTTCACCACCTGAACCAAATTCATTAGTTGTTCATGGAATGACCCTACGTTTTAATATACGACAAACGAGCGAACCAGAATAAAAAAAACACAGAAGCGCACAGCCTCTTCTTCTTCGTTGTTTTTTTTTTCTGGAACTTTCAGCAACGGTTTTTAAATGCCGCCATAGACTTTCAGTCATAACATCTGCAAATCATGATCAATCCATGCAAACAAATAGTCCAGATTGAATATATGATACCTCATGAATCTAATGGATCCATCAATTTGACCTGCAATTGCTTCTACGTAAAATCCCTCATTTGAAGAACTTGAGACCTAACAATGGTGAAACACTGAATCTGTAGCCAAAACTCAATTAAAGTATACACACAGCATCGAAATATTACCATGAACACCAATATATAATCAAATTTAGTTGATAACGCGTATATGGCAGAAATCGAAAATTATTTTTTGTCCAAACCGTGAACGTCGCTGTCGCGACTCTGGAGGTGCTGGAGACTTTGTAACGGTCTCTACTGCTTCAGCGGAAGGTCGACGAATCTGGCTTGATGATTAGAACGTCTTGAATCCGTCTCTAAATCCGTTTCCTTCGTTCCTTGACTCCGCGGCTTTTTTTTATCTGAATAAGGTTTCTGAGTTATTTCCCTGGCCACCGCCCCAATACTGAATGCTTTTTGTTTATATATGGGAAGGCATTAGGTTTGTGATTTTGGAAAGAAAACGTGTGATTGAGAATCCAGAAATTTGATTTGAGAATTGCATATAAACTTTCCAACTTTGGCTCATCCTATTTTCCCCACTTTTTCCGTATATTTCTGATCTCAACAACTGATATGGGAGTGACTTTTATTTGAAAATCCAATCATATAATCTTTTATCAATTTAAATTCGACTTTATTTGATTTATTTCAAATTTAAATAAATAAACTCAAAATAAATGAAATAAAATTACTAAATGGAGATAAATGGGCATATTGGGTGATTGAAGTTAATCTCATGACTTATTCCAATTATTTATTATTTTACTTAAATTATTTAAAATGAATAGAATTCATATAAATAAATAAAAATAAAATAAAATAATTGGCCTATGAATAGTTATTTGGCCCATGGACACATTTTGAGATTCAACAATTAGGCCCAATAATTCAAGACATCAAAAAAATCATTATTTTGATTTTAATGCATTTTCACTCAATTGTCCATCTTTAATAATCCATAACTCTCTTAATAATGATCATAGGACAGTTATGGAGTCCACTTGAAGCATCAGAAGTTGTCTTGTCTTTGAGAAGAACAAAACCCTAGTTGGAGGGTGATTGCTTAGGAGAGTGGTAATCAGACTTATTTTTTCAGTGCTTTGAGCCAAAAATTGATGGGCAAATTTTGG